>NW_006399751.1:12546555-12567894 GCF_000299155.1 Elephantulus edwardii | reverse complement strand
AAAGGCAAGCAGTTCAAATCCACCAGCTGCTCTGCAAGAGAAAGATGGGCAATTTCCTCCCCTACAATTTACTGTCTCTGAAAACACACTTGAAGGTCAGTTGTGTGTCAGTTCTGACTTGATGGTACACAATAACAATAACATGCCTTGTTACTGGGCAAAGACAGATACTAATTTTCTTATGGAAAATAGGCAAGATAATTAGCCCAATGGTTTGTACCAGATACAAGGCAAGGGAAGGGGCTCCTTATTAGCATTTAAAATAAAAATTAAAATATCTGCCTTCTTGAGTACAAATGTTAATGCCTACAGTTGCTAACTGGGATGCTTTCAGTTTGAGTTCACACACTCATCTCCTTCAGAAAAAGAAATAATTTTGAAAATATCCACAGAATATGCAATTCTACTGATATGCATGGATCTCAATCAATCAAAATCATAGAATAATGACGACTAACTTCGTACTAGATAATTGACAAAGTTCTGAACATGTACTCTTTTAAACATCACAACTGAGAGCTTGGGACTATTATTATTCAGACTTCCCAAAGGAGACACAGAAAAGTAAGGAAACTTGTCCAAGGGCACATGAATGGAATTCATAGCTTGTATTTTAAATCAAGAATGTTTCACTCTGGCAAAACAACAAACGTGTCATGATCTTATCTCTATTTTCTACACAACCCACACAGAACCTTTAGAATTCAATCTGAAAATAGTCTCGATCTTGAAATAATTTGTCATTAACGGGGCTGATAAAATTTTGAAGATATCATATTGGTATTTTTCTTTGACTATATGCTTAATTTGAGGGTCATCTGGGTCAAGGCATAGAATGAAGCAAGAAGGCCAGACAGCGAGAGATAGGAGGTCTGTCTTCATTCCATACTCACTAGGCACGTGAACTTCAGCAATTCCCTTGACCTCTTTGGTCCCCACTGTCCTCATGTTTATAAATGAAGAGACTGGACTAAATTATGTTTATTTACTTTGTGGCTTTGAGTGACCTTCTGTTTCTGCAAACCCATATCTTTACATTTATGAAGGGACAAAGACATAAAAATAATAAATGGGTGTAAATACCCTTCTAGATTTTGCTAACCTTGCACTCTTTGAATAGCATCTCTATTGCGTTGCTTGAAATATCATCATGCTTTTTTCCCCCCCTCATCCCTGTTTGACACATGCTAATTAGAAGAAAAATGTCTTTCTAAGTGAAGGGAGCCTCTTCATCTTCCACTTCACCATATGACTTCTGGGCTCACAAGAAACATTTTATGGGCATTTTTAATATGCCACTGTTTTAACCTGTTGACCTTGTCTTGGGCACTTTATTTCCGTCTTCAGCTTCAGTATTCATTAGGAGTCCTGTGACAAGAAGGAATATGAATGACATTAGGAAATTAAGTCCTAGTCAAGCAAAGAAAAGGATGCTGGTGCTTCCACATTGCAATACAATGGGAACATTTAACGTTTCCATACAAAAAGCTGGCTCCATACAGCTGTCAGAATGTGCCGACGCTTCTAACGTGAACAGTGCATATGAAGACAAACTCATCTGTAAAAATAAAAATAAAGGTATAATTTACATCCCCACTCCAAGTTAGAACTTCATTACATGTCAAATATATTATTTGGAGTTTGCACAGAGCATGGCATACTAAATGTTGTGACCATTGTAGCATGTGCATAGATAATATATGGCTCATACAATTTTCATAAGCCCTCTCTGCTGATTCTTGTCTAATATCTCTCTAAAGACATTTGTGGTATCATTCTTCATTTATTTTGCATGCCGCTTTCACCGATTGTAGATAAACATGAATAAAAAATTCTGGAGGTACGAACAGTTATCTTTCCTTATGCTTGGTGAGGTTTTAATAAAATATACATGACACCAATGTCCGGGTTTCTATCTGTGAATCATACAGCAGTGAAGAAACTGGGAGATAATGATGATATTTTATGATAATGGAGAAATTAGCACCTCAGTAACATGCAATGTGTGGTAGTCTGAGATGAATTGCCCATTTGCCCTTGAAACATTTGATGTGAATACAAATAGCTAATGTACATGATTTAGTATCGAAGAATCCATTCAGGAACCTTAAAGCGTTATAAAAGATGTGATAAAAAAAAAAAAAAAAGATGTGATGAAAGTGAACAACTGGAAAAAATACTCAAATAGTTTAAGACTGACACTTGGACACACACTTCTGGCAACAGTCTCATAAAAGAGAACAGTACTGTCTGAACTAAAGGAAGGAACAGTCCTCTCCACCATACTTCTTAAAAATGTACTTAAAAATCATAAACCACCAAGTCTTCTTATGCCATAAAGGGGATTTGCTGTACTTTTTTAGAGTACATTTTAGAATTCTCATATAAGTAAAATGAAATCATATGTATGCCTATAAACTTTGACTTAAAAACTACACGTGTCATTTCCAGTGTTAGTCATTGTGAGTTTGGATTCATATTAAGAAATCTCAGTGATTAAGGAAATACCGTATGATCAGGAGCCCATGGTACTGAAGAAAATTCAATCTACAATAAAGGCATTGGCAAAAATAAAGCCCCAGGAGTCGATGGGATACCAATTGAAATGTTTCAAATGACAGATGCAACCCTGAATATGTTCACCAGTCTATGCTAGGAATTTGAAGGACCGCAAAGTGACGGAAAGAGATCCATTTTTGTTCCCATTCCCTAGAAAGGTGACCTAACTGAATGTGGAAATTATTTAAAAATGTTGTTTATATCACACGTAAGCAAAATACTGCTGAGGATCATTTAAAAACAGAACAGTTGTTGTTGTTGTTTTGTACCATTGAGTCACCAGCAATACATAACGACCTTACGCACAATAGCTCTAAAACCTACCCTATCCTGAGCTAGTCTCACTGACTCTAATACACCTAATCCCATTGCTTCAATAACTGTATCCATCTATCTCATTTGGGATCTTCCTCTCTTGCTCTGTCCCTCCACCCTTCCAAGTATGATGTCTTTCTCCAAGGACTGGTCTCTCCTAGTCACACACCCATAGTATGTGATATGGAGCTTCAAAATCTTTCCTTTCAATGAGAAACTTGGTTTCACTCTCTCCAGGACAGATCTATTTGTTCTCCTGGCAGCCTATGATATGTTCAATACAACACTATGTAGATAGGACTGCCAGATGCTTAAGCTGGGTTTAGAAGAGGCCAGGGCACCAGGATTTCATTGCTGGTGTCAGACGGATTCTTGTTGAAAGCAAGTAATACCAGAGGAATGTATATCTGTGCTTTATTGACTATACAAAGAATTTATTACCTGGATTATGGCTAATGCTGAGCAGAATGAGAATTCCAGAGCACTTTATTGCGCTGGTGTGAAACCCATACATAAGAGGCTCTTGTGAGAACAGAGCAAAGAAACACTGTTGCTGTTGTTTGTTTTTACGTGCCATCGAGTCATAGCGACCCTATGTAAAACAGCCCTAAACTCTGCTCTGTTCGTGCCAATTGCTCTGTCTCTGACACTCCCATCCAGATTATCCCAGTCACTGAATCAATCCACCTCATAGAGGGCCTTCCTCTCCTGCGCCGTCCCTCCACCCTCCCAAGCATGATGTCCCTCTCCAAGGACCGGTCTCTCCTCGCTACATGTCCAAAGTATGTTAGACGGAGCCTCAAAATCCTTGCCTCCAAGGAGCCACCCGGTTTAACCCTTTCCAGGACAAATCTGTTTGTTTTCCTAGCAGTCCATGGTATTCTCAATACTCTTCTCCAGCACCACAGCTCAAAGGCATCAATTCTTCTTCTATCCTTCCTGGTCATTGTCCAAATCTCTGATGCGTAACAAGTGATTGCGAAGACCATGGCCTGTATCAGGCGCACCTTGGTCTCCAGAGAGACACAATTGCTCTTCAATACTTTGGAGAGGTCCCTAACTGCAGACTTTCCCATGGCAATGCGCCTTTTAATTTCCTGACTACTGGTGCCAAGAGTGTTGACTGTGGAGCCGAGCAAACTAAAGCTGTGTACAATCTCAATCTCTTCACCATCCATCCTGATGCTGCCAATTGGTCCAGTGATGAGAATCTTTGTCTTCTTGACATTGAGCCTTAATCCTTATTGGAGGCTGCTGTCCTTGACCCTCTGCAGCAGGCGCTTCAGGTCCTCCTCAGTTTCAGCAATCAGGTTTGTTTCATCTACATAACGCAGATTGTTGATAAATCATCCACCAATCTTAACCCCACATTTCTCTTCATAGAGCCCAGCCTCCCGGATAATCTGTTCTGGATAAAGGTTGAAAAGGTATAGAGATAGGACACAACCTTGGTGTATGCCCTTCCCAGTTTTGAACCATGCAGTGTCCCCTTGCTCTGTTCTGACGACTGCCTCCTGGTCCAAGTATAGGTTTCTCATTAGCATGATCAAGTGTTCTGGGATTCCCATTGTTCTTAGAGTCAGCCAAAGTTTGTTATGATCCACACAGTCAAACACCTTTGCATAGTCAATGAAACACAGATAGACATTCTTCTGGTATTCCCTGCTTTCAGCTAAGATCCATCTAACATCAGCTACAATATCCCTAGTACCACGATTCGGAAAAGTGTGCATCAGGGTTGCATCCTTTCTCCATCTCTATATAATCTACATGCTGAGAAAACAGAACTGGACTCTATGAAGAATGTGGTATCAGGATTGGAGGAAGATTCTTCAACAGCCTGTATTACATAGATGACACAACGTTGCTTGCTGAAAGTGAGGAGGACGTGAAGCAGTTGGTGCAGAAGATCATAGACTGCCTTCAATATGGATCTCATCTCAATGTCAAGAGAACAAAAATCCCAGCTCCTGGACCAATACACAACATAATAATAGGTGGAGAAATGTTTGAGATTGTCAACAACTTCATCTTGCTTGGATCCACAATCAGTACACTTTGTACATGACTTCCTCTATCAGGAATGTCTGTAGTCAAGCATGTCTTCAAATTATTGAGGAGCAATGATGTCAGTTGGAAGACTAAGGTGTGCCTGATTCAGGTCATGGTTTTCTTAATCCCTTGCTGTGAATCTGAGAGCTGGGCAATAAATAAGGATTACAGAAGAAGAATTGCTGCCTTTGAGATGTGTTCTTGGTGAAGAGTGCTGAATATGCTTAAAGTACTAACATATTGCATAAGGTACATCCAGAGTGCTTGTTCTCATAGATGAGGAAGCGGCATCTCACATACTTTGGGCATGTTGCTAAGAGAAGTTATTTCTTGGGAAAGGACGTTATGGTGGAGAAGCTGGAGGGAAGGTGAAGGAAAGGAAGACCCTCAACCAGATAGATTTACATATTGACTACAACAATGGGTTTGAGCGTGTCAGAGATTGTGAGGATGGCCCAAGGTAGCAAAGGCTTCAGATCTGTTCACAGGACCACTTGAGTTGTACATGGCTTGATGGTACCTCTGTAATTTATAGTTGAGATGCCTTATAGCATTTCCAAGGCTGTAAATCTTCACAGAATGTCTTTCTCTGACAGATGTCTCTTATAGCTCACAGGCTTGCATCACTGATATTTCTATTAGCATATGAGCCATTATATATTGTGCTACCGAGAGTCCTTTCATAGAAGACCAAGAAAACTCTTTGCAGTGGGATTATAGAAGGGTGTATCTTACAATCAGCGGAGAGATTTTTACACTGACGTGTTAAGGATTGCATCTGAGGAGCCAGTAACTTTTATCGCATCTTATATTTATTCATTTGTGATAATTTTATTACAAAGTTAGAAAAATACCAAACTTTATATAGAACATATTAACAAAATTAGTGGCAGCTGTGTCCCAAGAAATCTACTGTTCCTTTACTGCTTAGCCTTGAAGAAGCATCTACAAATACATGAAATGATAATCACTTGCACATGTAACATGAACATATTTGTAAGAAGCTACATTGCAATCCAAAGGCATGTAATTTGAATCCATAAGCTGCTCTGTGGGAAAAGCATGGGCAATCGCCTTCCTGCAGTTATCAACCTCTGAATATTCATTGGAGGGTCAGCTATCGGTTGGTTCTGACTCACGGGCTCACAACAATAACATGTGCCAGGAAGAAGCCATAGTAGTGTAGTGTGTAATATATTAGACTGCCAAATGAAAAGTTAGTAGTTCTCCCAACAACGGCACTCTTAATATATAGTTCATTGATCCAACCAAATAAAATATTAGATTCTTTCCAACCTCTCGAAATGAAACATTAAATAAAGAATCTATGCTCAGTGAGCTCACAACAATTAAAAAAAAAAGGAATAAAAGTTAGCAGTTCTAATCTACTAACTGCTCTGTGAGAAAATTTAAGCATCAGAAATCTAATGGCGGGGCCTTATAAATGAGAATCACACCAGCAATGGATAAACACGCCAAAACAAACTCCTCACCTTCAAATAGGAACTGACTTATAGATGATCCTCCAGCAGGTTTTAAGAGGCTGTAAATTGCAAGGAGGAATTTGCCCATCTTTCTCCCTAGGAGAAGCTGGTGGATTTGAACGGCCACCTTTGGAACAAATCTGTCTAAGAAGAAATGCAGATAGAAAGGGAGCTTTGGTGGCCTAGTGGCAAGTAGCTGCACTGCAATCCCAGAGGTATGTGATTCGAATCCACCAGATGCTTTGCTGGAGAAGGCGGGACAGTCTCCTCCTGTACCAGTTAGATCTGATTTGATGGTACACACATTAAAAAATTAAGTAAAAAAAAAACAAAACAAAAATCCCAAAAGAAATGCAGATAAAATGTGTGGCACATCACTGAACAAGTCTGTCATCTAACTTGTGTTTGCACCCCAAACCAAGCTGAATCTGTTGTAATTGAGCCCATTCTAATTCATAGTGACCTTTTAATCATGTACCCTCAAGTAGGGACTAACCCAAAGCTGACCCTCTAGCAGATTTTCAGAGCAGGAGAGGAGATTGTCCATCCTTCTCCCACAAAGTGACCTTAAAGGACGCTGTGCCGTTTCCAAGAATAGGGAGCTCTTGTGGCCTAGAGGTAAGAAGCTGCACTGTTCAAAAACATACGGTTCAAATCTACCACCTTTACAGAGGAGAAAGTTGGGCAGTCTCCTCCTATGCAATTTACAACCTCTGAAAATCTGCTGGAGGGTCAGCTAAGAGTCAATTCTGACTTGACAGTACATAACGACAATCTTTACAGAAGCAGACAGGCCTGGGGTCTTTTTCATGTAGAGTGGTGATTGTGCTTTCTGAATTCTAAACTGAGAGAGAAAACAACGCTCAGTGCCATTCCATGCTGGATCTTGCCGACTCAGATTTAGCAAGGAGAGTGCAGTTTACCAACAGCCCAGTTGACCAGTTCCCTGCCCTATTTCATTTCCCATCATAGTCTTTTAATAATCACTATCTGATGCCTTCCTACTTAATTTCTGACCAAGTGGAACATGAGCTCCATAAGGAAAGAGAGCTGATTTTCCTCTGTTGATCACTTGATTATCTGCTTCTAAAACAACACAAGAATTTTAAAAAGCACTTATCACATGAGTTAATTCATATTAGACTTAAAACTAGTTAATTATAAAATGTTCATTTTCATATTAATTCAGAGGCCCTGATACTCTTGTGTACTTACCTATTTTAAGGTGAAAGAATAGTAGTTTCATTCTTTATAGTCTTATTATTTTTGTAACATATTCAAGAGGTTTTAGCAGCTCAAGGACAATGCTCTTTCCCACTTCACACTCTGGAAAATGGTGAATACCATGCCTTCTCTGTGTGACAGAGTTTGGGGGCGGGGGTGACAGAAAGACAGAAACTTCTAGGCTAAGAGTTATCTGAAAAAAAGAATGTTTCTAGATGTTTTCCTGGAACATGTTCTCAATATTTTAAAAAGCTTCCCAATAAACAGAAAAAAAAATTCTTTTTTTTTCTAATTGACCTTGAGGTATAAATGACATTAAATCAAGCAAAATATTTCCTCTTTGCATATCATAATTAAGCATCATCACTTACTTATGTTTTGCATGCTCTCATGAGCACATATATAATATCTGCTTGAGCTATTAAAGACCTGCTCATTTCTGATAAATTAAGACTACACCACTACAAATGAATCAATGAGAGGAGGAAAAAAATTATATACACACACACATATATATATACACACTCTCTCTCTATATATATACATATATACATACTAAATACACACACACACACAGACATATATACATGCACATATATTTCCATAGCTCTTTTTGTGTCTGTAGGTCTCAGCATTTTATCTTATTAATTTAATAATAAAGTATTCCACAGATTTAAAGTTCAAATTCTATTATCCAATTATAAACATTGCTATTACTTAAGCCAGTGGAATGCTTGATATTAGATATTAACTTGGTGATATTAGATATTAAGTTGGTATAAAATAAGGTACTTTAAATGATGAAAAAGCTCATATTGGAAAAGGAAATGTTGTGCAGATTAGTGAACTAACGGGAGGCACTTTAGTCTCCTTACTAAGGCCACTGAAAGGAAAATACGTATTATTAGCTGATCTAGAAACAGCTTAAATGGAACTTCTTAAATTGTAATTGCTATTCTAAAATGCTTAAGAGGGTCCAGGCATATAAAGGAAGAGCAAATGCTTCTTAGGGTGGCCATTTCTTCCTGGTATAAGGGTCATAGCAACAATCCCATTTACTCTTTGCTGTCACGCTTCCGGTAGATTCATAACAAGAGTCTGTATGAGCCAGACTCTTTCCCTATCCATTGCCTTGCAAGCTAGCACCTACCTAATACTGCATAGTATACGGTGATCTTCCAAGAAGGAGACACAGTTCTATGGTAAATAAGAATGTTGTTTCCAAGATTCTAAATTGACTTAGGAGATGTGGAACAAGTTGTGTAAAATACATAATATGTATTATATTATGTAGAATATATTTAAACTCACATGACTATATTATGCATTGGTATGTTGTTGTTGTTGTCGAGTCGAGGTCGACTCATAGTGACTCTATGAAGAAAAGATCTAATGCCTTTCCATGGCTGTCGTTGTTTCTCCATGTTCATAGAACTTCCAGAGGCATGTGGTTTAGGAAGTGGATGCCACACCTGCTTCCAAACCTCTTTTATAACTGGGAGCTCCATCAAACACTGTCCACAAAGGGAAACCATGATGGTATTTGATACCCCAATGGCACAAGGTTCAGCAACACAGTAAACCCAGGTTACTTCATACTTGACATTGATAAAGAGTGATGTGTGAAGTGGAAAGTTGTTCCTCCAGATATAACAGCATTAGTCTCATTTAGCAGTGGTCAAGTGTTGTTGGGTTGAATATGACTCAGAGTAAGCTTTGCACAAAATACCTGAACTCTGTTCTATAATTAACATCATTTCTCTGTGCATTTATAAGAGAGTTTGTAGAGTTTCCAGAGGCATCTAGTTTACAAAGTGGATGCCACTCCTTTATTCTGCATAGGATATAAAATAGACATGAAGTTGTCAAATAAGAATTAAAGAAAGTTCACTCTGCTTTAAGATCTAGAGGCCATGAAGTTTCCCCTTCAATCTCCTCTGCTATGTAATAGAATTAAATGGAAAAGTCCATAAAACATTGTATCGCCAACTCTTTAATAATCTGTATTAAATGAAAGTATGAAGGACCAGATATACATCCTCTATAGAAACCTGTTTCTCTCCTTTTCTCAGGGTCAACTCAAGCAAAAATGTTGGCTTAACTTGGGATTCAAGGTAGTTACTTCGTTTTTCTCTTCTTGCCTTTTCCTATACACTTAACTTTGTGATTTCTTCTCTAATAAATGAACAGAGAATAAGAATTGAGGTTAGGAATGGGTTGCATGTTAGTGTTTCCAGAGAAGAGATTTGCTATTGAAAGTTGGTCTTCAAGAAAAAGTAGGACTCTACCAAGAATAAAGAAAAACAAGAGAACGTTCCACATAGAAACTCACCCATTCAACTCACTGGGGTTGAATTGGTTCTTGATCCATAGAGGACTCTCCATTGGAATTTCAAGTCACAAGGGAAAAGTTTGCCCATCTTTCTCTAGAGAAGCTGCTGGTGGATTCTACCAGAAAGACATTTGGTTGGCAGCAGAGTTTCCTGTGGACCATGTCACAAGAGCTTCCCTGATAGAGTGGAAAACACACTTTCAAATGCACCAGTGTAGAGGGAGTCTGCCAAATGACCGAATGGGACCAGTGCAAAGGAGATGAGAATTAAAGAATAGAGATTATCTGATTTTTAGAAATAATGGTAAATAATTTCCATGATTAACTAAATGAGCCCCATCCACATCTTCAAGCTCTTAAATGGCTCTATACTTTGCATCTCCAGAATCTTAAATGGAGTTACTCTAAGTGGAACTCAACTTTATGACATCTCACAGTAACAGTAATAAATTGTTAAAATAGTTTCTTTAGTTGTTTATACAAGTGTCTCTAGTTTATTTAATTCCATTACAGTGATACTTTAAAAAGAAAAAGCTTTGCTTTTTGTCCTTAAGACCCTGAAACTATCTCTTCATATTTGGGAAAGCAGAAAGGATTTCTATAGAATTTATTATGTTCACTTTTTTCCAAGTTCTGAAAATAATATGCAGGTAATCTCATATTTTTTACATTTGTTTGTGTTTAGTCTTATTGCTGTAGAAATATTCTGTATGTCTATTTTCCCAACGTTGTTCCTTGAGAATAAGTGCCATGTCTTAGGAAACTTTATGTTCTTAGAATATAATGTCATGTTCCAGAAGAACAGTAACATCTCTCTTGGAAGAAGTGAAGTTAGAGTACTCTTTAGAGAAAAGAAGGAGACTGCCTCGCATGCTCTAGGCATGGGAGGAGGAGGAGAAAGAGATCCTTGAAGAAGGGAATAGTGCTGGGAAAGGAGGTCAATTAAAAAGAAGAAACCACTCAAGGAGATTGACACGAAGACTGCATCAGTGGGCTGACGCACAGCCAACATTGGGCATATGGTGCAAGATCACATAGGGTTTTGTTCTGTTGTGCGCATGATTGCTAAAAGCCAAATCAACTCAATGGCATCTGATGATAACCATGAAGATAATGTTATGTTTGGCACAATGCAGGTTCACCACAAATGGTCCTCAATTGTGCTTTTTTAGACTCAAAGAATGAGACGATGTGGATAATTTGACATTTCTTTCTGATCCAGTTTTAGACATACTTTTATTTCCTTGTACATTGGAACTCTTCTGATAACTTCAAGAGGAAGCAAGGAGCAAAGCACTCCTATTTAATTGGTTGTTGTGATCTGTCACTGAATCACTTGCAACTCAGCGATCCAGGATCCCAGGGATGGCTAAAAGAACAAACAGTTATGTCTTGGAGAGAGTGCAGCCACAGTGCTCTTTGGAGGCAAGAATGAGGAGTCTCTGCCTCACATCCTTTGAGCATATTGCTAGGAGGTGCTATTCCTTGGAGAAGGACATGATGCTGGGAAGGGTGGAGGGTCGGCAAAGGAGAGGAAGGCCCTCAGTCAGGTGTATTGACATGGTGACTGCCACCATGGGCTCTTGTGTGTCAGGAAGCGTGAGGATGGCACAGGATAGAGCAGGGTTCCGATCTTTTGTTCATAGGGTCACAAGGAGTTGTACTCAACACAGTCACATCTACTAACAACAACAACAATGACATTTTACTAAATAGATCAAAACAGATTGTGGCTAACATTGAGAAGAATGGGAATCCCAGAACATTTGCCTGTGCTCATTTGAAATCTGTGTCTAGACTAAGAAGTTTTTGTCCATATGAAGCAAGGGAACACTGCATGGTTTAAAATCAGGAAGGCTGTTCATCAGGATTGTATCCTTTCTCCCTACCTATTCAGTCTGTATGCTGAGTAAATAATTTGTGAAGCTGCACTCTGTGATGAAGAATGTGACATCAAGATTGGAGGGAGACTCATCAACAACCTGCATTATGCAAATGACATAGCTTTGCTTCCTGAAAGTAAAGAAAAGATGAAGGACTTGTTGTAAAAGATCTTGGATAGCAGCCTCCAGTATGTATTACATCACAACTTCAAAAAAACAAAGGTCCCGACCACAGGACCAACAGTTAACGTAATAGATGGAGAAAGAATTGAAGCCATCAGTGATTTTATTCTTGCTTGGATCAACAATCAATATGCCCAGTACTAGTAGTTAGGAGATCAGAAGATGTATTTCATTAGGCAAGTCTATTTCAGTAGTCCTGATGTTTAGGATTTGTTTGTTGTTGAGGATATTTTTTGTGGTCTGCCTGCAAGTATATTCATATCATGATCTATAGATTAGTGAGGTGGAAACAACTTTTTTTTAAATGAAATTTTATTTTATACTGGTTTATTTACAAAGTTCATATACCTTGTTTTTCACACTGGATTGTTCCCTTTTCCTTTCCTCTTCCCTCCCTCTATCCATCAGATTGTGTGACGCTATGATTACCTTCCTAACCTAACTAGAAAGACTAGTTGTCTTTCTGTTTCTACAGTAATGGTTTTGTACAGTATTTGTCCTTATGGGACTGAGCGAGTTCACTTACCATAATGCTCTTCAGTCCCTCGCAAGTTAGGTAGTGGTTTTCAAAACCACTGCTAATGATAAGAGACATTTCAAGAAGCATATATGGAACTACTGAAATTCAGCTTCTAAGGTTAAGATTTTTCCACTACTAAGAGTTTTAAAGTCTCAAATGTTAAAATAAGAGAATTGATGGCTTTCTTTGGTTTGCTATTGGCGGAGCCGGCACTAGTTTTAAAAAGTAAGGAAAGGGAAGACTTGAGTGGCAGGGAGGGGTGAGAATTCCACACCTTATGCTTGGAGAAGCAAAAGCTTAAAAGCGAGAAAAGGGTAATGAAACAATGCTGAGACCTGGTGGCAGGTAATGATATGTTACTGTATTCTGGATCAGTTAATTTGTGTGAATCTTCTTCCAGCTATTTATATTCTTGGCTCTAGAGAAAATGAAGGTATAGATATGCAGCCTACTGGTTTAAATGGTACTTACTTTTAGTTCGTATAATGTGACCTTTATCAAGATCGACAGCAGGGTGTTCTCTTTGCTTCAACAAACCTTGGCACGCCGAATCTGTGTTCGCTCTCCTGAGTCCCTAGTGATGTGTGAACTATAATCATTCACTCTGAGCCACACATCGTCATCCTTCTTATTTAAGTTCCAGTCCTCCTGTGACTAATCCAGTGCTTCGGGAACTCTCCACACACTTTTCCATCTAATGTTAGAATGGAGAGAAATTGTTTGGGAATGAAAAGACACAAGAAGTTAGGATAATGTGAGAGACACACCCACACACCCACCCTCCCTCATTTCAGGGCTTAGATCAGTCACTCTAAAGTTAGGAGAAACTCAGGCATTGCAACACCAAGCGGAGCTCCGAGGTGGTGCAAATAGGTCAGGAGCTCAACGGCTAATTATAGTGTTAGAGTTGTCACAGGTTTGAATCTACCCAGAGGCAACCGGGAAGAGAAGCTTGGTCTCCTGCTGAAAGAAAACTTTAAGAAACCATTCAAAACTCTATGGAGGGAGCATAGGTCTTGCTCGACACATGTGGCTCCCCCATGAGTCAGATCTAACTTGATGACAGTAGTGACTGGGTGGTAAACAAAGTTCCATTCCATTCTCCTCACTCTTACACAATAGAGAGGAAGAGAACATCTCCATATCTGCACGGCCATAGGCCTGTCGCATTTTTATTGTGATGTGAGTAAGAGTTTACAAAGCCAATTTGCTTTGCATTCATCCTCTCAAACACATTTGGTTTTCCACCATTTAGTATGAGGATGTTGTCCCTATGGACCGCTGAGACAGAGCTGATTCATACTTGATCCTCCGGCATATTTTCTTTTCAGACACTGAACATGGCACGGGAGGCGATTGCCCATCTTTCTCCCTAGGAGCAGCTGGTGGATTCGAACCACATGTCTTTAAGTTCACAGTATAACTTCCTATCCGTTAGACCACCAGAGCTCCCTTTTTATTAGGAAGAGATCCACAGTACAATCATGCTTTTCCTGGCAGTTCTTATTTCCACCAATCCTTTCCCAGTCTCCTTGCCTTTAGGAATTTACCCTTGGGCAAGTGTTGCTCTTTTGACTTTATGTGACTGGCCAATTTAGGAAGTGCTTGTCTCCCTGGTGACTGCTGTTATTAGTCTTTTTTTTTTTTTTTTTTTTAACTTTCTGCTATTTGGCTGGCCTGGTTTTAATTGTTTTTGGTCGAACATTCTTTTAGGTCATGTAGCCCTGGTCTCTCCATTTGCTGTATAGAGGTAACTTGTGGTTGCTGAGATGCTGAACACTGTGACACTGATGTGTCAAATGCGATAGTGGTTACCCAAGATGGACAGTGTTTGATGGAGCTCCCCTATTAAAACAAGCTTGGAAGCAGGAATGGCATCCACTTCCAAAATAACTTGCCCCTGGAAACTCTATGAACATGGAGAAACGACAGAAGTTATGCAAGTATTCAGGGTTTTCGTTCACAGGGTCACTATGAGTCATCTATGACTCTTCAGAACTTAACAACAACAACAGTTTGGCTGAAAATTGAGCTATAGGGGAGACTTTTATGCAACAGGCATGTCTTAATGGTGTAGGCTGATCTAGTTCTTCGAAAGAAGAATAGATAAGGCAGTATATCAGCAGGACTTCCCTGAGTATAATACGATATGGATACCTGAAAGATGAGTGTGCATTAAGGTCCCTGAGGAACGTGTGGCTGTCCCTTAGGCACGTTCACCTGGCACAGGCCAAGCTGCCTGAATCATCTAGAAGAAGTTCTCCCATATTACCTGGCCTTAACCTATGAACAATGTATTCCTTGTCACTGGGACACTGCAGAGGTTTTCAGAGCCAACGATTACCCCCTCAGTAACTTAATTAGCATCAATCGCAGGCAAAATCATGAGGCAATTCTTCCTCTCGTTCTTTCTGTGACCCTGCGGGTATCCCCAATGCAATCTTTTGTGTTATCTTCCAGCTCAGTACAGGTTTCCAAAGAAGTGACACCAAGACATCTCACGTACATACAAATTAAGGAGCCATTGCTGTCTGTGCAGAGTCTCACACTCAAACTCACCACCATTAGTCCATTGGCACTCACAGAGGCCCCACCATTGGTTTCGGAGGCTGTAAATCTTAATGTGAAGAGTCTTACACAATCACACATAGTAGGGCTCAAAATTGACACATGTATAGACTCAAAATCTTGTTCAGTCAATCTCATTTCAGTTTAAATCTGTTTTATCTGGAAGTAATGGCTCCTTAAATTCTTCAGGACCTAGGACCTCAATGTCTCTTGCAGGTGCCATGCTTTGTCTATACCTGATATCTGTTAGTGGAGGGGACTGATTCAATAATCTGTGTTTACTGAAGAAATACTACTAAGAACAAAATCTCCCCCTAATTCAAAAGTCTCTGCACAGATATGTTGTTACGTGCTATCAAGTGGGGATTGACTCCTAGCTGACCCTCCAGTGAGTTTTCAGAGGCTATAAATCACAGAGAAGATTGTCTGTTTCTCTCCTGTGTAGCACCTGGTAGATTCAAACCCTTTGGGTTGGCAACACAACCTTTTATGCCCTAAGCCACCAGAGCTTCCTTCTCCACAAATACAATGAGGAAATCTTTCTTATTGAATATCCATCAATCTAAAATGTAACCCACCGTGGCCGTTCTGCTGAAGCAATTGAAATTACAGAAAAGTCTCTAAACCTTTGTGAGCTAAGCATCTAAAACCCATTGTATTACTGTTTTCAAGATGAAAGTGCCAATTTTCCAATATATTTGTGGCCCAATGCTTGATTCAGGCTAATCTTCTAAGGAAGCTGGGAAGTTGGAGTGAGGTCTTCTTTGATTCTTTCATTTCAAAAGGGATTTATGTACTTTGAAAGAGATGGAAAGAGACGAGACTTGTAATCTAAAGTGATCCTGAAAGTGAAAGTAGGAGCTAGGGACTTCCTTACTTTATCTTCAACAAAGATAATTAAAATGTCTTATTTTCAATTTATACTTGTTAGCCCAAGTGAATAAAACAATATTAAGTATTTTCCACACATGATCTTATTCACTCTTCTTACAATCTCACAAAGCCATATTTACAGATTGGAAATCTAAAAAGAAAAGTACTTGTTTATAAGGCTTTACAACATTGAGACGTAAACACTACACTCAGAACATAAGACCGCAGGCACTGAGGTTCACACTTCAGACCCTGTAGACTCGTGCCTACTGGGTAATGATGAAGTTAAGGGAAGGCAGAAAGAAAAGGTGAGAACAACAGAAGCGACAGAATGTGTTCATCTGAGTGTATATGTCACAAACGAATTTGGGGATGAAAACCTAATTGTTCGTTATATAGTTTGAGACAGCTTTCGAAGGGATGCTGAATAGAAGTTACTATAGAAAGGAAAAGAGGTGTTCTGTAATGCCGGAAGAACAGAGACAGCCAATTGAGGTTTTGATTGAAACCCAAACCATAATGTAGATAAACAAGGCAGAGATCTGAGCATTTGAATGATGTGTCCTGGGGTTTAACTTGATCTCTTCTAGGAGAGCCATGAAGCTGCCTCATAAGGCAGGCAGCACTGTGGTCAAAGGATGAGCAAGGGCTCAGCTTTTGATAAAGTAAATTCTGAAATTGCTTCAACCCATGTTATCATTCGCTGCTGAGAACTTTTCTTATCTTTTCTAAAACATTAAAGAAGGCTAATTCACTTTAAAAGTAGTGGTCTATTTGTCCTTTTGCAGTCTACTCAAGGAGCTAATTTATTTAGAGAGCTTTATCATGGAGCCAGATAGATTCCCCCCACCCCTTCCTCATAGTAAGTAAATATCAGTGAATTTAATAACAAAAAAACCCCATCTGCTTTCTAGAAATAAGCTCTTCTAATACCTGGCAATTCTGAAAAGTCAAACTGACAACGGATCTCTGTCTGATCAATGATCCAAATGGTAATTTATCTTCTGCTGAGGGATAGCAATCTTGTTGTGATCAATGGGAGAACGCTTCCATGTTTCTGACTGGGAGGATCAACATTTTATAGGAAATTCAATTTGACTTTTGCAATCACGTCACATACTATTCCAACTGTCAAGACTTAATAGCTGATGCTGCGACATTGAGTTAGACCCTGATCTTCCTTCAATAATTAACACAAAAGCCTGTACCTTATGGGAACTACTCTCATTTCACAGGAATAATAATAGCAAATGTATTGATGGGCTTATTATGAAAACAGTACATCTTAGCCACCTACAGAGGGCGTAGTACTCATTCAGTGGTAGGATTCTCACCTAACATGTGGAAGACTTGGGTTCAGTGCCCAACCATTGCACCTCACCTTAGTTACTTACCATCAATTGCCAGTAGAGGCTGTAGTATGTTGTTACCATGCTCAGCATATTTGAGCACAGTTTTCAAACGAAGGTGGACAAGGAGAAGATTTGGTGATCTACTTCTGAAACTTTGTGAAAACCTTAACCAGTCATAGGGATGGAACAGGTCGTTGTGTATGGGATTGTGATGAGTTAGGAGGTAACATGACACCAGCTAACAAGGGCCACTGGAGCCCATCAGTGACGCTCATTCATTGTGCTATCTCTTAGAGATATGTATCATTACCACTGTCACTATAAAAGTAACAAATATGAGAAACAGAATGATCTAATATTTTTCTAAAAATCTGGATCAAATTTGATGCCAGAGAAACATGAAATAAAAATCAAGCTTGCAATGTAGGAAGCCATCCTGAGTAAATTTTAACTCTGCCACTGATAACACTTTTTGACCTGCTGCTGCCACCCCTGTCCATCTCTGGGACTATGCCTACCTCTTAAATCAGCACCTGTAAATCAACACCTTGGGGCATGCCCCTCCCTCTCTTTTGTAAACTGATAACCTAGGGCTGGGTTCCCTGGTAGCCCGGCCTACTCCGCTGCCTATTTGTAGCAGAATTCATTGAATAAATTTGGGCTTGATCAGGAATCTTTGTCCTGCCCCAATCTCTCGTGTCCCTGCTCCTCTTTTAATCCGCACAGGTTCCACTCTAGAACACGTATGAACCCGCAGGTTGGTTTCAGCTGGCGATTACACTTGCATTGTTATTATACTGCAAATATGTACTTTTCTTTTTCACATCACATTTATGTATTTAGGCAGCTCTGGTGGGCTAGTGGGTGAGAAGTGGTGCTGCAATCCTGAAGGCGCTCTGGTAGCTTAGTGGTAAACGGTTGCACTGTTAACCCAAAGGCTCATGGTTTGAATCCACCATTGGAGTAAGACGGACAATTTTTTTCTTGTAGAATTTTCTGCCTCTAAAAACTGACTTAAGGACCAGCCTGACACTGTGTATTCTATCATATAATTCCTAAAACTGGTCTATACATCTCAATATTCCTATATAGTTTTAAAGAACTCTGGTGGTCTAGTGCTTTGCTGACTGTGTTGCTAATTGAAAAGTCAGCGGGTTTTGTCCATCAGCCACGCCATAAAAAGAAAAACAATACTACATTAAAACAGATGAGGGAGAGAACTGTTTAAAAGGGATATATGACTGGGTATTATTGTCATGACAGGAGACCAAAATGAAGGCTGCACAGTGGAGTGGACCTAGGGGGAGAGATTGCATAACAATGAAAGAATTTTTCTTTTATTTTTCAGGGAGAAGAGTGAATTTGGGCTGGGGTGGGGGTGGGCAGGGAGAAAAGTGCAACAATGAATGACTGGAAACCCTACATCTCTGTAAACTTTCATGAAAATTAACTTTTAAAAAAGAGAAAAAAACCCCAATAACAACACAAAAGCAGCATTCTCCTCTTAAGAGTCTCAGAAACCTGATGAACAGTGATCCTGGGTCAAAATTATGGTATGGCAGTGGGTAGATATCGTTCTACAAGGGGGAAAATTATTATCAGCCTGCTGTGGGATTTGGGAAATGTTATCATTCTTTTGAGAAGAGAATTACATAGTCTATCCGGAGGATTAAACCTGAAGAAGGGAGAATAGGAAAGTTAGATATTTATGTGATCAGGACCTACTTCTAACTGGCAATTGTTGAGACTACACGGGACACCAAAATGATATCTGTTGGGAAACAATGGGAGAATATTTTCAGACATATGCAGCAGGCAAGGAGTTTAACCTGGACATGTGTCCATAAAAGCCTCATTTCTTATTGAAATTATTCCCCTGAAGCATTGTATATTAATTCACTTCCATGTCGTTGAGTGCCGTGGAGTCGAGTCCAACACATACTATCTCATTTGGTATCACAAAATTGCTGCCCAAGGTCTTTTTGGTTTTGTTGAGATTGTACATAGTAAAATAGAAACCATTCAAGTTTATACACAATTCGACAGCATGCATTACATTCTTTGAGTTGTGCAAGTAGTCTCACCACTTGTCTGAGTTTATTTCCTCTCATTAATAAACTCCTAGCTCTGTAAGACTCTTATCCCATTTTTAGAGTTGCTGTTGTCAAAACAAAGATTCTCACCACTGGGCCAGTTGGCAGCACCTTGATAGAAGGAGAAGAGATTGAAATTGTTAACAATTACTGCTTACTCGGCTCCACAATCAGCACTCTTGGAACTAGCAGTTAGGGTGTCAAAAGATGAATTGCACTGGGAAAATCTTTTGTCAAGAACCTCTCCAGAGTGCTGAGAAGCAACGATGTCAGTCTAGAGACTAAGGTGTGCCTGATCCAGGCCATAGTCTTCACAATAACTTGCTGCATATCAGAGACCTGTATAATGACTAAGGATGACAGAAGAAGAATTGATGCATTTGAGGTGTGGTGCTGGAGAAGAGTCTTGAACACACTATGGAAAGCCATGAAAACAAATAATGCTGTCTTGGAGAGGGTGAAACCAAGTTTATTCTTGGAAGCTAGGAATTTGAAGCTCAATCTCACATACTTTGGGCACATGGCCAGAAGAGACCAGTCCTTGGAGAAGGACATGATGCTCAGAAAGGTTGAGAGGAAGACTCCAGATGAGATAGATTGATAAAATAACTGGGGCAATTGGGGTTAGTGTGTCAGAATCAGTGAGACTGGCTCAGCACAAGGCAGGCTTCAAAGCTGTTCTACATAAGGTCGCTATGAGTAGCAGGTGACTTGATGGCACATAAAAACAGCAAGAGATCTTACATGGGCATAATGCTAGATAATTTTTAATAGAGAACCTAAACTTTTTGGAGCTATAATCTAATGGAAACGTGGTTGCGAGTATTTCTCATGCAGAGCCTCTGGCGGGGTTCTAACTTCCAATCTTTGAGTTAGCACCCAATATTCAGCCATTGTGTAGACTCACATCTATATTCACTTCTGCTCTGATGGTAAAATGGTCCTAAAGTAACACTGTCAACTAAAAAAAATAATAATAGTTGTCTTGGGAGTAAATGCTGAAGAAAATCAGTAAAGCTGAAACCATGCTCCATCAACATGAGGAGTATCTGTTCAATTTTATGCTAAAACAAAAGAGAAACTATGAGGTGACATCAACAAAATTCTTTGAGTTGGCCCCTCACCACCGACCACACCACATACTGACATGTCTTCTGTAAGGCCTCACTCAGTGTTTTGATTAATACAGACTTAATGGATGAGAGCAAAAAGGTATTTAAAAGAAAGAAAAGAAATCTTAAGGAACTCATCATACATTGTTTTCCATTAGAATTTTTAGGTGATCTCTTGGAACCTGACATTCTATGACATCTTTGTAGGGAGTCAGGAAGGAAATTGAATTTGAATTAGGAAAAAAATATTCTCCACAGAGCAATTTTAACAAAGGGATAAAAGAGGACTCAGGAGATAGTATAATGAGAACTAGTAATAACCCTTCCAGCAATCATGGCTCGAAGGGTGAACATAATCTGAGATTAGAGGGCCCACCAGGGAGCTGCAAAGTTACAGGACTGCTTGATGAAATAATTTAATAGCTACTGGCTCCAATAAACAGCAGATAGAAAGAATGCTTTGTGACCAGGCTCCAGTCCTGCTCGCCCAGAGACGAGATGTGCTCGAGTCAGTGATGTTGTTGTTAGATGCTGACGAGTTGAGTATGAGTCAGGGCGACCCTATAAACAACAGATTTGACCCCTGTCCTTTCCTGCGCCGCCCTCACTGTCTCTGACACACTCAAGCCCGTTGCTGTAGTCACTGTGTCAACCCACCTGGTTGAGGGTCACTCTTTACCCCTCTCTCACCTTCGGCTTTACTGTTTCTGAACTATGAGTCAGTTTTGGTCGCCATTGTCTAGAATCTCAGGAATAGGATTTTGAGGCTCCATCTAACATATTTTGGAC
>NW_006399751.1:12528553-12546430 GCF_000299155.1 Elephantulus edwardii | reverse complement strand
AGACAGTGCGATTGGCACAGGACAGAGCGGAGTTTAGGGCTGTTGTACATAGGGTCGCTATGAGTCGCAAGCGACTCGACGGCACACAACAACAAGGACTGATGCACACCTAAAAAAACAAACTAGATTCTATTATAATAAACTTTTGATTTTTAGGACAGTTCATAGGATTCACATTTTTTTTGTCATCAATTCATCTTCATAACAAACCTAGAAGGTGATTTCTACCAAACAGGTATTAAACGTAATAGAAATAATAATAACAACTCAATGACTGTTTGGCACAGAGTAAAAATGTTGTTGTTGGTGTGTGTCGTCAAATCAGGACCGACTTCTAGCTCACCCTCCAGCAAGTTTTCAGAGACAATAAATCACATGGAAATGGTTTGTTCATCTTTTCACCATGGAGCAAGTGGTAGATTCAAACTGCCTGCTATGGGTTGACAGTGCAATTCCTTACCAACATGTAGTAGACTCTTCACATTAGTTCATTAACACTTAATCTTACCACGGTCAAATAAAGATGTGGAAGTGAAGCTTGGAGCGGATAAATAAAATGCACAGTCAGTCTTGGTCGAACTGTTATTTGAACTTAGGTCATCTGGCTTCAGATCAGTGCACATATATGTCCACTGGCTTCCTTCAAGGAACAGAACTCCTCCAAGCCCCAAACCAAGCTGATAAGTGGGCTTCTCATTTCACTGGCTTGTGTCTATCCCTGAGTGGTTTCTCCACAGCTGTCACTACACTATGATTCGAAGGGAGATGTTACAGCTCTGGGTATTCTGAGCAGATTTTGACTTATGGATGTCAAGTGTGAGAAATGCTTTCTCCCCCCCCCCCCAATGGTTTGTATGGTTTTTATTTTTTTTTAGTTTATTTATAAAATTCAAATACAAATTTGAACAAATTCTTTCAATTTCCCTTACCCCCCACCCAACCCATCAAATTGTGCAACCCAGTGATTAATCCCCTCTTCCCCCTGCACATCCACATCCCTCTGCTTCCAGCCCCTCCCACCCCTCCTGGATCCTTACACTCATTCTACAATAATGGTCTTATACAATATTTATCCTTATGGGACTGAGTTAGTTCACTCAACCTAATGCTCTCCAGTTCCTCCAAAGTTCGGTAATAATTTACAAAGTTATTGCTCCTGCGTGCTGCATAGTATTCCATTGTGTGAATGTACTATAATTTCTCAATTCATTTGGACATTTGCACTGTCTCTATGTTATTGTGATGGTGAGTAATGTTGCTATAAACATTGGTGTCTAAATCTCAGTTTGTGCCTCAGTTTTCATATTCTCAGGGTATATTCTAAATAGTGGGATAGATGGGTCATATGCAATTTCTATGTTCAGCTTTTTGAAGAAGCACCAAACTGACTTCCAGAATAGTTGCACCATTTTATAATTCCACCAACAATGCATAAGAGTTCTTTTCTTGCCACATCCTCTCCAACATCTATTACTTGCTGCCCTGTTATGATTCTGAAACAGGAAAGGTGAATAAACAGCTTAATCCTGGCAGAAAAAATAATAAAAGAATAGAGCGGGGTTTGCACCTAATACACACCTGTATCTGATTTCAATTCCTCTTTGCACTGCAATGCTAATCTTAATGTCCTTCTGAAGAGAGATCCCCCAGTATCTCTCTCTCTCTCTCTCTCTCTCTCTCTCTTAAATGCTAAGAGTCATCTAATTACAAACTGGACTGTTGGAAACTAGAAAGTCTTATCAATTCTCTTTACATTCTTTCAGCCTATAACACGTCCTTTACCCATTGAGCTCAAGACCATATAAAACCTGCTTCATTTGTACAGACTCCCTTTGAGGCAAATGAAGACAGGGCACATTATTTCCAATTTAATAAACCAGATATGCAGGGTTCTTCAAAGGTGAAAGTTTGAGTTGTCAGAACTATCTTTTATTTCTTTCCATCAAAGCCTAAGTCAAGGTAGGCCCAGCCAAGCTTCACACCTGTCTTTCCCATGATGAGAAAGCAACCCGTACAGAGTAAGAACATAATTCCACTTTTCAATTGATTTATCTCTCCTTGAAAGACCAGCAATTGGGTCAATTAGCTCTAGTTGTTCCGATTGTATTAGATTCTTATCTGGTAGCCATCAGAATGAAACCAGTAATTCATTTCACATAGACGCCACAGTGCCAACTGATAACACAGACTTTTAGTGACTGCCAACTTGGGACATTTTAAAAATAGTGACCTCAAGATTTAGGCTGCACAATTCCATTATCTATCCTCAAGCCAGCCAGAACTGAATTTTTTAAATATCCTATTAAGTTTTCTGCTCTGATAAAACTTCAGAGCCCCTTTTCATATTAATCTCCCTGTGGCAAATGGAATTTGCTGAGTGTTAGATTTAATTTGCTTCTATTTATGTATTTTGGGACAAAGTAATAATTGCTCTCAATATCACTCTTTCAGCATTTCCAGAAGACAGATTTGAGTTCTTCCCCCATTTCTTTCATTGTTTAGATTCAACAAATTACTGGGTTATTTATTTTCGCTTTGATCACTGGTATTTTAATTTGAATACCATTATCATCCAAAGTGTATATTAATATGCACAAGTTGGTGTAATTCTGTCAAGTCACTAGGAATATCTTTTTAAAAGATAGTAAAGTTTTCTAAAGCATTCTGTGAAAATATATCTTCGCCATATTTACCTAGGACAAGTACATCCTAGCATATTTTAATATTTCCCTGAGGCAACGTCTCCACTTTAATTATGCAATGAAATTGAGAAAGAGTATAAAGAAAAATTGAGGGTTCCCTGTGGAATTTGTAATAATGAAATATAAATGTTTTCATTGCTGTGGATTTGTAGAAAATCTATAGGCTCTTGAAATCAAAGAAAATTGATGGCTCATATTTCTATCAAAAATGAACAAGAGAAAATAGATGCCTTTTAATAATAGAAGAGACCAGTGTTTCACGCATACCTCCCACTACTGAGCACATGCATACATGCAAGCATTTAACGTCAGGATTTGGGGGCTAATCTCCATGGGAGAAGGAGGGACAGTCTCCTCCCATGCGATTAACAGCCTCTGAAAACCTGCTGGAGGGTCAGCTGCGGTTTGGTTCTGACTTGATGATACTCAACAACAACAACTTATGCTGTTATTTTGTGTTTATGAATAACTAACTTAGGAATGAGTAAGATGTGAATTTTGTGGGTTGTTTTTTTCCCCTGATTGTAAGTTAAGAATAATACTTACAGGGTGAATATTGTATAATAGACATTATCATGTATCCCCAAAATGTATCCAAAATCATAGATGAGCCATGATTATCTGTTATTAGGTGCCCACTCACTGCTACTCTACGTACAATAGAGAGACACTTTGCTCCATCCAATTCCATCCTCACATCTCTGCTGAATTGAGGCCCGCTGTTACAGTCACTGCAGCAAAGGGATCTGGAGAAGCAGCACATTACAATCCATCGCACTGATTCTCCTCTCCTTTGCTGTCCTGCTTTTCCAAGGATCCTGTTCAGGGACTGATCTGTCCTGATAACACGTCCAAAGTGCCCAACATGTCCATGGAGTCTCACTCCCATTGCCAGTAAGGAGCATCTGGCAGCACTTTTCCCCTGACAGATTTGTTTGTTCTTTTGACAGTCTCTAGTATATTATACATTGGCAGTAAAATGTTGGGATTTATAACACAGAGAATAATTACCTCTCTGATGATAATGAAGGAGGATTAAAGTCAGTTACGTAATGATATAATCATCATTCCTCACCATGTGACCTGAGCAGTGATTAAACAATCACCTGTAAGGAGATTAGGGTGAAGTACGTCATCCTTAACTAGGTCACAGCCATGGGCTGATGAAAAGGAAGTTGTCATGGAGTGTGGTCTATATGTTCACAAGATTTAAAAGGAGATCAGAGACCAGAGTGGGGAACCTCAATGCCCCTAGCAGTTGAACAAGTCTTTTGGACCCATTTCCCTTTCACGGAAAGGTCCTCAACAAAGAGAAAGGTTAAGATGAACGGGGATCGTCAAGGGATGCTAGACCTACAGATGCTGAAAGAAATAAGGACCTTTCTCCAGAACTGTCATAAAGAAACAAGTTTCTAATGCTGAATTGGGACTTTTACCCTCCTAAACTATTAGGGAGTAAATTGTCCTTGTTAAAGTTATCCACTTGTGTTATCTCTGCTTGATGAGCACTGTAAAGATGCACTGCAATCCCAAAGGCAAGCAGTTCGAGGCCACCAGCCACTCTACAGGAGAAGGATAGGCAATCTCCTCTCATGCAATTTAGTGCCTTCGAAAACTCACCAGAGGGTCAGCTATGGGTCGGTTCTGACTCTGTTGTCACAACAAGAAGTAGTCACACTAAAATAATACATACATACATACATGCATACATAGTAAATAACTAATAAGATCTGAATATTAAGCTTCTAAATCTTGGTTAAAGACTTTTTCTATTCTTACCCAATTAGGAGATGTTCTATATGAATATAACAAATGGACTATTTCTGCCCTTAAAAGATGCATAGTTTATTGTAACAGAAACACAAAATATCACTGATACGTAATATGTTAAGACTTTTTAAAGGACCCTTACCAATACAATGTTTAGTGCTTGCCTGCTAAATCAAAAGCTAACAGTTTGAACTCTTGTAGCAGTTCTACAGGGAACTTTCATGGCCTGGTTGTAGGGAGCTGGGCTGCCAACTCAAAGGCATGTGGTTCAAGTCTACCAGACGCTGTACAGAAGAAAGCTAAGCAGGATCCTTCCATACAGGTCACTGCCTCTGAAAGCCTGTTCAAGAGTCAGCCATGAGTCAAGTCCCACACCATGTAAAACAATATAGGAAACATTTCTACAGGTGAAAGACACGATACTCTGTTCCCATAGAGGATATACCCTAGGAACCTTATGAAACAATTCTATTCTGTCTCATGGGGTCACTGCGACAAGAACCCTGCCACATTTAACAACAATAACAAAGACATTTTAAAAAGCATGTGCGGCGAGCTCTGGTGGCCTAGTGGCAAGAAGCTGCACTGCAGTCCCGGAGCTGCGCGGTTCAAATCCACCAGATGCTCTGCTGGAGAAGGAGGGACAATCTCCTCCTGTACCAGTCAGATCTGATTTGACGGTACACACACAAACACACATATAACAATAAAAAAAAATAAAATGAATTTAATAAAAAAAAATAGAAAGCATGTGCATTCAAGATACCATGAAAGGAATTCACAAAAATCTCAATTGAAGTGTGGAGAAAGAAAAGAAATGGTCAAACTAGGTCTCAAGGAAAAGATACTTCATTTGGACCTTGAACATAACACATCATACCTTTTTATAATCTGATATGAAGAAATGACATATTTAAATTAAGCAAGTATGAAAAATAGTATTTTTTAAGAAAACAAGAAGTAATTCAATACAGCCAGTGTGGAAAAGAATTAGAAATTGAGAATTATACTGTTTTTGCTATTGTCTTATGTTATTGCACAGATTGTAATTCATAGCAACATCATGGATTTTAACTGTTGCTTTTTGTGAGAGCTAGAGTGGCATCCACTTCCTAAACAACACACCTCTGGAAAGTCTGTGAACTTTGAGAAACGACGATAGTTATAGAAAGACTTCAGGTCTTTTGTTCATAGGGTCGCTAGGAGTCGTGCTTGACCCAATGGCAATCAACAACAACAACAACAACATACTGCTTACAAGGAGCTCTGCTGGCTTGGTTGTAAGAATTTGTGTTACCAACCCAACTACAGGCTTGTGGTTCAAATCCACCAGCTGTTCCAAAGGAGAAAGTCCAGCAATTTTTTCACATGTGATGTATTGCCTCTGGAAAACTGCACACAAGAACATGCTACTTATAAGGAGCTCTGGTGATTCAGAGGGTAAGGCATTGTGCTGCCAGTGGTAAATTATCCAAGAGAGCTGCATGGTCTTCTCCGTGACTTACTGCCTCTTAAAACGCGCCAGAGGGTCAGCAAAGAGTTGATACTGACTTGGTGGCACGTAATAAGAGCAACAATAACATATTAACTATAAGTAGCTCTAGAATACAGAGCTGGGTAAGCAGTTGATCTGCCCATCGAGAGGCAGGTGATAAGGAGTTGTGTTGCCAACCCAAAGGCAGATGGTTCAAATCTACCTACCTACCTGCTCCACAAAGTAATATGAACCATCTCCTCCAGTGTGATTTACAGCCTCAGGAGAGTTCGATCTTGATGAAAATGAGTAAGTGACACTATCTGTTGAGTGCCTTTCTTTGTGGCTGGCATTTTTACAGCCTATCGTCAATATTTTGTAAGTGCTCATTATGGAGCTATCTAACTATTATAATAGATTCTAAAGATATAGGAGATACCAATCAGCCTTTTTTTTTGTTTTTTGCCTTCTTGAGATTATAATGAGAAAAGCAGTAAACAAGTGCATTTTTTTCCAAACTGAAAAAGCAATTAGAGTGATAGATTTCATAGAGAAAAAATAAAGCGGTGTAACATATGAAGAGTAGTTTGTTTCCTATCGCAGGCCTGTCTCTGAAGAACATATTTGAAAAGAGACCTGAATGATACAAAAGATCAAATAATGCAACACAGCAGCAAGCGGGGAAAGTGCTCAGCTACAAATGGCCTTAGTCTGGTGCAAGAATGGAAAGAAACAGAGGGTGACTGGAAATGAGGCGAGACATTGAAAAAGATGAAGTCAGAGAACCAAGCAGAGCAAATGACATTTGTTTGGATTTTATGAGTTTAAAAGCATTGAAGGGTTTTGAGCTTGCAGTGGCATGCCTGATATTACTGATGGGGGGGGGGGAAGGAATGCAGCAGTTTGATGAGCAAAGTGATGACTCTATTTGCTCTTACAAAGGGATACAGATTCAACAATTAGGAGACTGTGTCAGTGGGCTCGATGAGTCTGAATATAGTTTGACATATAGCTGTAAACTAGAGAAAGCGGTAATATTTGGGATATGTTTTAAAGATAGAACACGGTGTTTGGAGAGAGTAAAAGAAGCAGGACTTCAATTGTATTTTTATTGAATACTATATTGTTTTATTAATAGAGTTTGGTCCTCTTAGAGTAAATGCTAATAATTAGGTATAAGAAAGATGAATTGGTAGAAATTGAAAAATAAAACAGTATTTGGACATATTAATTTAAGGTGAATAATTTTAAAGAGTACTATGTTAAGTATTCCGCTGTCACCAAAATATTAACAGTTCAAACCCAGCAGCTCTGGTGGCCTAGTGGTAAGAAGCTGCCCTACAATCCCAAAGGCATGCAGTTCAAGGCCACCAGCTGCTCTGTGGAAGAAGGATGGGAGATCTCCACCTCTGTGTTTCACTGCCTCTGAAAACCCACTGGAAAGTCAGCTGTGGGTCAGTTCTGTTTCGATGGTACACAACAACTACAGTCTTTGTGGGTGAATAATGTGGTCATTAGTTTCTGTAAAATTATAGTCTTGGAAACTTGACATGGGAATTCTACTGTCTTTGGGGGTTGCTATATACCAAAACCAACAACAAAGGCTTTGTTTGGGTTCTGTTGGTTCTAGGATGACTATTGAATATCCAAATTGCTGTTGTTTGGTGCTATTGATTTGACTATGACTCATCGTGACTCTATGAACAGCATATATGGATCTTGCACTATCCTGCACCATCGTGACAACCTCTCTCTTGCTCCAGTTCATTCTGGTGGTTGATGCACCCATCCATCTTCTTAATAGTCTTCCTCTCTTTCCCCAACCTTTTGCTTTACTCTGCATGATGTCTCTCTCAAAGGCTCCTGAAAATATGTCCTAAGTAATTGAGAGAAAGTTTCACCATCCTTGCCTCTAAAAGATAACATACTTTGGACATGTTGTAAGAAGAGACTGGTCCTTGGAGAAGGACATCATGCTTGGTAGGCTGGAGGAATGGCACAGGAGGGGAAGACCCTCTAGGAGGTGGATTGATTCGGTGACTGGGGCAATCAGGATGGGAGTGTCAGAGGCAGTGTGATTGGCACAGGACAGAGCAGAGTTTAGGGCTGTTGTACATAGGGTCGCTATGAGTCGCAAGCGACTCGATGGCACATAACAACAACAACGCAGTTGTGTTTTTTTAAAAGATAGATTTGTTTGTTCTTTTGGCAGTCAGTGGTTTATTCAATACTCTTGAATAACAAGAAAAATCAGGTACCCAAGGAAGGCAAGTACAAATAATATTGTCATGCTCTTTAAATTCATGATAGTAAATAAGAAATTTAGAATGTTAATATAAAAAAGAAAGAAAGTTAGCTCCTGGACTTATCTGCATTTTGTTTACAAGTTCTACATGCAATGAGTGATGAAGTGATTATTGTTGTTGTTAGGTACCATCTGGTAGCGTATGAGCCACAGCGATCCTTTGAACAATAGACCTGAGCACTGTCCTGTCCTGTGTCATACTCACCACCTGGGACACACATGAGGTCATTGCAGCAGCGCCAGTGTCAATCTATCTGGTTGAGGGTCTTCCCCTCTTTCAGTGACCTTTCCAAGCATGATGTCCCTCCCTAAGGAATAGCTTCTCTTAGCAGCATGCCCAGGGTAGGTGAGATGAAGCTGCAACTTCTCCAAGGCATACCCGTGTATTCTTTTGACAGTCCATAGGGTATTCGGCACTCTTCTCCAACACCACAGCTCAAATCTTCTTCTGTTAGCCTTATTCACTGTCCAGCTCTCTGATGCATAACAAGTGATTGAAAATACCACGACCTGAGACAGGCACATCTGAGTTCTCAAATGGACATCACTGCTTCTCGATAACTTGGAGAGGTCTCTAACTGCAGACATTCCCAATATTCCAATAGGTCTCCTGATCTCTTCATGGCACTGATACCAAGGATGTTCATTGTGGATCAAAATAAGATGAAATAATTGACAGTTTCAATCTTTTCTCCTTCAATCCTGATATTCAGCGGTGAGAATTATTTTCTTGCATTTGAGATGCAATCCATATTGAAGGCTGCACAGTTTAACCTCCTGAAGCAAGTGCTTCCTCCTCATTTTCAGCAAGCAAGTTTGTGTCAGCTGCACAATGTTGTTTTGATGAGTCTTCTCTCATCCTGATGACACATTCTTCTTCATAGAGTCCAGTTTCTCCAATAATTTGTATAGCAACCAGATTGGATAGGTCTGGAGAAAGTACCAGACACATAATTTTCTTCACTTTAAACCATGTAGCTTTTCCTTAACACTGTATATGTTTTGCATAAGCATGACTGAGTATTCTAGGATTCTCCTTCTTCTCAATGTTAGCCATAATTTGCTATGATCTACAGTCAAATCAACCTAGTTACATAGCACTGAAAGGAAAAGGAAAATTAAATCAGTATTGATATGCTTGCTTTAAAGAACAAAGCACCTAGAGCCGTTTTAGAACATGTTGGATGTAAATAATTAATAACTCATTCACAATAATAGTAGTTAATATATTACAGTTGAGTCTTTGCCCAGGCACATAACCATTATTTAAATATTATATATGTATATATGCTTGACATTTGTGTAGACAACTCATGAACTGGAACCCATGATTTATTTACATCTGTTATAACACATTCTGATAATTTATGTGGAAGAAAGCAATCTGCATTAATCATTTATTATTAATAAAACATCAGCAGCACATTGAGAAGTACTGCTATTAAAAAATAACCTTTTCTTCTTTAATCCAAGGGCCTATTTATTTTCATACATTATTTTTTAAGATCTATCACTTTGCCAGGGGTTGTCCTCTGGTTTGACCCTGTTGGGCTGTTAGGGCATACTTTTTACATTTAGACAAGAATGTGTTCTTTTCTAGACTTTCTCGTCTACAGGTTTCCAAAGGCTTTACTTGGAAAAAAATCCTGCCTGTTGGGATTCACAAGCTCAGAGTAAAATTTCTAAGACCTAACATTCTCTAGCTATGTGTTCTGGTTATTCAATTGAGCCTTTATGGCTTCATTTATGAAGTTAGAATGGTCATATTTGCCTTGCAGAGAGGTTACCTAACATTGACTTCTAACACCGATTGCTTCATTTGACTGTATGCTTGTGTTTAATAAATATTTTTCTGACTTGAGGGCCAAGAAATAGTGCTGGTACTAATATCCTGAAGAACTCTGTGCCACTTACAAAGAACTAGTGATCATGGACAGGGGAAATACTTTCTCAGACAGATGAAGCTCCAGATTTCTCCAAAGTTATCGTATGAAAAGGAATCCTGGGAGAGTAGCACGTAACTTATGGGACTGTTAACTGAGGATAGGCTATTTGAATCTACCAGGGATTTCTCAGGAGCAAGATGGTCAGCCTTCTGCCCTAAAGATTGTCTGCCTTAGAAACCTGAAGAGAATTTTTTACGGAACCAACTCCACATTAGTAGGTTTGGTGGCATAGGAAACAGCAGACCTCTACTGGCTATCCTGGTCGTCAGATAAACAAAGTAAATAGAAACAGTTAAGTAAATGAAAAACTTAAAGCAAAAATGTCTAGTGTTTTATTTCATCTGCTTCCTAATCTTTTTTTGTAATTATGTATTTGTTCTTTTACATTAAATATTTAATTTTTAGTATTTTCAGGATTTGATAGAGGGTTTAGAATATACATAGGAGCTCTGGTGGCCTAGTGGCAAGAAGCTCCGCTGCAATTCCGAAGGCATTCAGTTCAAGGCCACCAGGTGCTCTGCAGGAGAAGGCTGGGAAGTCTCCTTCCGTATGATGAACTGCCTCTGAAAACCCACCAGAGGGTCAGCTGTGGAAGTGTTCTGACTCTACAGTACACAACAACAATAATACACATATTTATACTATCACTGTCCTTTGGTGAAAATACACCACTTCGTATATGTTGTCGTTGTTGTTATGTGCTGTCGAGTCACTTGCGACTCATAGTGACCCTATGTACAACAGCCCTAAACTCTGCTCTGTCCTGTGCCAATCGCACTGTCTCTGACACACGCATCCCAATTATCCCAGTCACTGAATCAATCCACCTCATAGAGGGCCTTCCCCTACTGCGCTGTCCCTCCACCCTACCCAGCATGATGTCCTTCTCTAAGGACTGGTCCCTCCTTACAACATATCCAAAGTATGTCAGACGGAGCCTCAGAATCCTTGCCTCCAAGGAGTAGCCTGGTTTAACCCTCTCTAGGATGAATCTGTTTGTTTTCCTAGCAGTGCATGGTACCCTCAATACTTTTCTCCAGCACCATAGCTCATAGGCGTCAATTCTCCTTCTATCCTCCTTAATCTTTGTCCAATTCTGATGCATAACAAGTGCTAGTGTAATAATAACAAAATAACATATACTCATTATTTCCTCTCAGACTTTAGTGTGCTTTTCAATATTTTCACTTTTACCTGAGATTCAGTTACAAAACTTAAAAGTCTTCTTGAAAGTTGCTGTTAAAGCGTGTCTAAATCAGAAAATATACTTCAGTTAAAAGACAGGGACATTCTGATAACATGATAAAGTACAACCCTGCTATATACTACATGTGAGAACTTGACAATGAACATGTGACAGAGACAGGTTGAAAGTAAAAGAATGGAAAAAGACTTATTATATTAATACTACTTCAAAGAAAGTTGGAATAACTGTATTAAAATCCAGTAAGCTTTTTTTTAGCATGAAAAAATATTACAAGGGCCCCAAAAGTTATTTTATAATGATAAAAGTATCAATTCTCTGAGTCCAGATGGCTTCCTATAAAATCGTCTATATATCTAAAAAAGAAATATCAATTTTATGCCAGCTATTTCAGATAACTGAGGAGGGAATAGTTCCCAATTTATTTACTGTACCTCAAATACAAAACCAGACAAAGACAAGAAAACTACAGAGCAGTATCTCTCATAAAAATGAGTACAAAAACCTAGTTTCACAAATCAAATTCAGTCATAGTGTTATGGATAACAAATCCTTACAAAATACATTTTATCTAACGAATGCACAAACGGTCTAACATCAGAAATTGATTGCTAATTGCTATGTTAACAAATGAAAAAAAATTCTTAACAAATATAGAATTGTTGTTAAAATCCAACATCTGTTCCTAATAATATATTACACAGTTGAACAAACTGGAAGCAGTAAGTCATCTCTCTAACCAAACCAAATACATTCTCAGCAAACAGCCTTGTAGCTAATATCATGCCACACTGGGGGGAAAAATCTCAATTTTTTTTTTCCAAAATCATATCCAGCACTATATTGAAACTCTTCTTAATTGAAGTATGAAAAAGAAAAGTTACCAAGGCCTTAAACTAAGTTATATACATTTTCTTTATTTACATCATTTTATAAATAGGAAATTCAAAGGACAACATCAGTTTGTAAATAGGAACTTCAAAGAAACATACAAAATTCTCTTTATAACTGGCATACCTTAAAGTTGAACACAGGATCAAGATAGAGAAGTCTAATTCTTGTTAAACTTAAAAGCCAAACAGGACACAATGTGTATTAATGACTGTATGCAAACGTATAAAACTATTAGAAGGAAAACATTTTTTTTAAAAAGCGCCCAACTGGTGTTGTCCAATCAGAACCTAGTTTTGGGTGACCCTCTTGTGAGTTTGTGGCGTCTGTAAAAAGCAAGGGTGGAGATTGCCTGCCTTTTTCTCTTGGAATGACTCGTGGGTTTAAACTGGTAGAGATGTGCGCCTTTGGTTTAGTGCGACTCCTTAAGGACTACCCCACCACAGCTCTCTGTTACTTCCTGTCAAACCGATTCTGAACAGTCCTCTGGTAATCCTCTGTACACAGCCTATGCTCCATAGGGGGTTTTATTGTTGTTGATTGGAACAACACTTCTGTTAATATATATTTTTTAAAATAACTACACATCTATGTATACATTTTTATTTTTAAAACATTTAATACTGATTTGCCTTTAAAATTCATATGTATTGTTTCATTCAAACACATTGTGCTTCAGATATTAGTTTATTCATTGTGTTCCTCATGGTCAATCATACATATTTTATTTTATGAAATTAATCGCCATTGATCTGTGCCTGCTATTACCCCCTCTTTTCAGGTCCCCATTGGACCTTTCCTAATTCCTTTACCCCAGCCACCAAATTCTGTTGTACTAGGGGTTTCCTCCTCTCCTCATCCTCTGTCATCCTGCCCCATACTCCTGTCCATTTTCAACTTTGCTGCTGTGCTTTGGTTGGGTTTTTTGTCTTTGCTTGCTGCTGTTTTTCTCCCCAATATGAGGATTTACAAAGCAAATTGATTGTCTGTTCAACCATTTACACATTTTGCTTTATTACATTCCTAGCAATGCCCACAGTTTAGTCAGTTCTCCCTTTTTCTCCCTATAATTCTCTTTTCCATTAATTTTTTTCTATTCTTCTGGACTTCATCCTTGGAAAAATGCAGCTCTTCTGACCTTAGATGGTTGGTTATTCTAAGAAGCGTGTGTCTCCCTGGTGTTATGGTTACTTTTCTGAATCAAATCATCGGGTGTGTCTTCTGAGGGGCCACTTGGTCGATTCTGACTATGGAATTTATATGATAATGATGATCAAGTTAAATGATACTATTATCTTTCATTAACTCATCTTTAAGTGTGTTCTACTTGACTTTGAGATTTATAAAGATCAAATTTCCCTAAGCATGGAAAGATATATAAGTGTATATAAAACATACTAGTGGCAAGAATCTGTGCTGCAATCTCAAAGTCACACAGTTTGAGGCCACCAGCTGCTACATGAGAAGGATGGGCAGCCTCCTCACATGCGTTTAACTGTCTCTGAAAACCCTCAGCTATTGGTCGGTTCTGACTCAATGGTACCTATCAACAATATATTTTAGAAATATATAATACAACTCTCTCTCTCTCTCTCTCTCTCTATATATATATATATATAATATATATCTATCTATTATCTATGTATCTATCGATCGATCTATCATCTATTTATCTATCATCTATTATCTATCTATCTATCTATCTATCTATCTATCTATCATCTACCATCTATGTATCTATCTACTTTTCCCCCACTGCAATCTATCTATCTATCTATCTATCTATCTATCATCTATATATCTATCTATCATCTATGTATCTACGTATCTATCTATCTATCTATCTATCTATCTACTTTTACCCCACTGCAGTATCTATCTATCTATCATCTACGTATCTATCATCTATATATCTATCTATCATCTATGTATCTATCTACCTATCATCTATGTATCTACGTATGTATCTATCTATTTATCTACTTTTTCCCCACTGCAGTATCTATCTATCTATCTACCTATCTATCTACTTTTCTTCCCCACTGCAATAAAACGTCAAGTCAATTTTGATCCATGGCAATGTCTATCTCACTGTCTCTTCTTTCTTCCCCAGAGGATCTGAGGAGTTCTAATTGCTAGCCTTTTGCTTTGCAGTTCAATAGTTAACCTAATGTACCACAGGTTCCTATAGCCTATGTGCGTGCGCGGACACACACACACACGCCCTTTATATCCGTATCTCTCCATCTTATATAGAAGTGACTATAGTACCATGAATCAAGTTAGCAGTGAATTTACAAAAACAGCACAGAATACTATAATCTGCTCTTGACTTAAAAAACAATGCCATTGTTCCCTTTTTCATGTATTGTTTAAGGTCCACCTGGCACAATCTGTCCTTCCAAAAAGAACATCTGTGGAAATCAAGACTATTTTTTTTAAGTCATTCTTACCTCTTAAATATAATAGACCATTTCAGGAGGAAGGGGCAGGGGAACAAGTTGTGCATTCTGTTGTTTTTGTTGTTATGTGCCATCAAGTCACTTGAGACTCATAGCGACCCTATATACAATAGCCCTAAACTCTGCTCTATCCTGTGCCAATTGTACTGTCTCTGACATTCCCATCCCAATTATCCAAGTCACTGAATCAATCCACCTCATAGAGGGCCTTCCCCTCCTGCGCTGTCCCTCCACCCTCCCAAGCATGATGTCTCTGGTCTCTCCTTACAACATGTTCAAAGTATGTTAGATGGAGCCTCAGAATCCTTGCCTTCAAGGAGCAGCCCAGTTTAACCCTTTCCAGGATGAATCTGTTTGTTTTCCTTGCAGTCAATGGTACACTTAATACTCTTCTCCAGCACCACAGCTCAAAGACATCAATTCTCCTTCTATCCTTAGTCATTGTCCAACTCTCTGATGCATAACATGCGATTGCAAAGACCATGGCCTGTATCAGATGCACCTTAGGCTCCAGAGAGACACCATTGCTTTTCAGTACTTTGGAAAGGTCCTTAACAGTAGATTTTCCCATGGCAATACATCTTTTCATTTCCTGGCTACTGGTGCCAAGAGTGCAATCTGTACTTGTATAAAATTGTTCCTTCTTGGTTCCTCCTTCTCCCACAGTAACAGATGAGAGTCCTGTCGACCACAAATTATTACGGTCATGAACGACGTGGTACCTCAGGACTGCATATGACAACAGGACCTCAGCAAGTCTTGCAGTGCCTGTTCTCATGGAGAGTTTAAGAAAATCGTAATTGTTTTCAGAGAAACTCTCCTCCTTTTGTCAACATTCCCACTAATAAAATATCAATGTACTTAGTCAAGTATTTGAAAATTTGTTTAGTCAAATTCTTTTTTTTAATTAATTTGTATGAAAGTTTACAGAGACTTAAGATTCCCAGTCATTCATGGTTGTAGTTTTCTCCCTGCCCACCCCTTCACCTAATTCACTCTTCTCCTTGAAAAGTAAAAGAAAAACTCTTTCATTGCCATGCAATCCATCCCCCCAAGTCCACTCCACTGTTCAGCCTTTGTTCTGGACTCCTGTCATGACAATAATACCCAATCATATATCCCTCTTTAACAGTTCTTTCCCTCATCTGTTTCAATGCAGTATACATCATTCTCTCCCTCCTTCTCTGCCTTCCCTCAGTCCCGATGTAAGTCCTGTTTTACAACAGTAGCCCTATGCAATATTTGTCCCTTTGTGACTGAGATATTTCATTTAGCATAATGTCCTCCAGGGTCATCCATATTGAATAATATTTCATGAGTTCTTTGTTTTTCAATGCTGCATATGTTAGTCAAATTCTAAATTCCTCTGTAAGTACATGTGTACATATGGAACACTGGATGCAGGAATGGATATCAAACTTTAAAGGTGATAAGAAATCAGTTAAGCTGAGCTAAAACTTACCGATATTGGAAAAGAACTTAAATTTCACTATCTGCTACATATTCATCAATGTGATGATTTGTTTTTTTAAATTTTGTTTCATTTTAAATGACATCTAGTGTTTTATTTTAAACGTATTTAAGAATGTCAGTGAAGTAATTTCTAATCAATACACTCCTACTCTGATGATTTGTTTTTATTCCTTCTGAACAAAGTGTAAGATAGTTATGACTGTTATAGTCATTTCACAGAAGAAACAATGAGGTTACATTTTACAAGCGCAGATGGTAAGTAAAAGGAGCAGTTGGGTATTCAATTCACATCTCTCTGATTAAAAACTAAAGTCTACTATTATGTAATGTAGTTAAATGAAGAATGCTTCATAAAATAGAGGTTGTATCAGCAAGAAGATAAAAGACTAGATAAACATTTGTCACTGGGGTTGTTAAGTGCCTCTGAGTTGGCTCTGAACCACAGGGAGCCATGTAAAATGGACTTAAAACACTTGATTTTATACCAAAAACTCCTACTTGACCCTACAGGAGGCTGTAAATTGCACAGGAATGTATTGTACAACTTTTTATCCTGTGGAGCAGTTGGTGGATTTAAACCATAGAAGTGCCACCTTTGAGTTAACAGCACAGTCCCTATGGGCTATGGGGCTAGGGCTCTTAACCTCTATTATGTTGAATCCCATGGCTGCTGTCACTGTGTCAGCCCATCGCACTGAGGGCCTTCCTCTTTATTGACGACTGTCTACTTCACCAAGCAAGACACCTCCCCACCTGCCCGCCCCAAGACAGGCAGTGACATTTAGAGGACTATAATCAGAAGAAAGAGCTTCACCAAGCAAAACATCTCCCCACCTTCCAGCCCCGAGACAGGCAGTGAAATTTAGAGGACTGTAATCAGAAGAAAGATCTGATGACCAGTCTCTCTATGTACAACCCACCAGAACACAATGAAGTACTGTGTGCTTTTCTACGATCCTTGCCATGTTTGGCCTCATTGTCTCAGCCTCCGAGTTAGTTCATCTCACTGAGGATATTCCTTTTTTGGTTTTTTGTCATCCCTCTTCTTTACCAAGGATGGTGTTCTTTTCCAAGGACCTGGTCCCTCCTGATAGCTCGTCCAAAGTGTGTGGAACGAAGTTTTGCCACCCTTATTTCTAAGGAATATGCTGGCTATAATTGTTCAGAATGATATCCAGTGTTTGGTTTTACAAAAAATATTACAAATTTTGTGAATCAAGTGCATGATTACAAAGGATATCCATTTTCCCATCCAGTCATTCATAGACGGGTTATTTTATAACTTTAGTTAACAATACCAGCAATGTCTGATCAGGGAGCTCTGGTGCCCCTAGTGACAAGAAACTGGACTGCAGTCCTGAGGAGAAGCTGGTGGATCCCAACAGCGTGCCTTTCCAATTACAGCGCAGCTTCTTTTACCTGAATAATTGAAATAACAATAAGGAAACTCTGTCGTTTAAACATTGTAGATGCTTAAAAATATTTGATGAGTTGTTGTTGTTGTTGTTGTTATGTGCCGTCGAGTCGTTTCCGACTCATAGCGACCCTGTGCACTACAGCCCTAAACCCTGCTCTATCCTGCGCCAACCGCATTGCCTCTGACACACCCATCCTGATTACCCCAGTCACCGAATCAATCCATCTCATAGA
>NW_006399751.1:12510468-12525657 GCF_000299155.1 Elephantulus edwardii | reverse complement strand
AAAGAAGCCAAAGCACAAGGAACAATTCAAGATACTAAAGAGCTGAACAGAAGATTCCAAAAGGCTGCTCGGAATGACAAAGCAAAATACCACAATGAAATGTGCGAGGAGCTAGAGTCAAAAAATCAAAAGGGCCGGACTCGCTCAGCATTTCTTAAGCTCAAGGAGCTGAAGAACAGATTCAAACCTAGAGTTGCTGTAATGAAGGATGCTTTAGGCAGAATATTATATGATCCAGGAAGTATTAAAAGAAGATGGAAGGAATATACTGAGTTATTTATAGATACTTTTAAAAATCTGAGAATGATTCATTTGCTAAATTACATTTACTATACGTATTGGACAAAGACATGCATATTATACATTCAAATAATCTTAGTGTGTCTTTAACCAGCATCCCCATGGGCGAAGGATGGGCATTCCTCTCCTTTGTGATTAACTGCCTCTGAAAACCTGCTGGAGGGTTGGTTCCAACTCTATGGTACACAACAACCACATAGCCAGGTAGTTGAGAATTTAACCATTATGTGCCAACCTAGATACAGACTTACAGATGATATAGATAAACTCGGTGCTTTTGAGCTGATTTCAACTCACTGTGACCAGAGAGGATAGAGTATAAGCATTTCCTACGATTTCTAAGACTATAAATCTTCATAGAATTAAATGGATACCTATTTCTTCTGTGGAGTGGTTGATGAATTCCAATCACAGACCTTATGGCTAGTATTTGAGTGCTTAATCACTATGGCATTAGGTCTCTTAGGTATAAATATAGGTATATAGTAATCATTAAATTCAATTAACATAATTACACAGAGATTGACAAAAGCAAGTAAATACTCTAGGACGGAAAGTCACTATTGTAAGAACTTTGGATATATAAGAAATGCTCTTTGCCTTCAAAGCACTTAAGCTGTGGTAATGGATTCTAGCATGTATTTTCCCCTTCTTTTATAGATCCATTATTATAGCGCAGTAATAGAGTTGCATACAAAGTACTTTGAGTGAGTAATGTAAAGGTTTGTTTGGGGTTTTCATGTTTTTTTCAGATAGGAAGATGTCATGATATTCTTGCCATTTCCCTTGGAGTTTGAAATCAGATCATGAGTTCAAAAGACAGTATGTTTAATGTTGGTATGTATTTTAGGATGATACATTTGACATTATTATACAGAATATCCTCCAATTATGCTTATCAATCCAGTAATCATTCAAAGTATCAAACAGCTTTGCAAATAATCATATATGGATCTTTGTATCTGAAATTGAGTTGATTAACCTGAAGTTAGGCCTTGAGGACAATTGCTTTACAGGATAGTCTCAGTATTTTATGTGGGAAGAAACTTCTTTCATGTCTATTTTACAAATTCCTGGAAAAATGTCCTATCTAAGAAAGAATATTATTTATGAACATGATAATAATTTTATATAAAGCCATTCTTAAGTAGATCAAGAAAAATAACTCAGTATTATGTATGGTATAGTTAAAGTATCTAATGTACTATTTGGTACATAAAAATGATTTTTATAAGAATATTAAGTAATTAATTAAATGCTTCAAAGAAGGACTGTGCTATGTTTTTAATACGTTGTTGTGATGTTGTTAGGTACCATCATGTTGACTACGATTCACAGCAACCCTTTGAACAAAAGAGCTGTAACTTACAGGATACGGTGAAACCCTCATAATCTATGTCGAATCCACTGGTACAGTCAAGGTGCCAATGCATATTTTTGGAGGTTTTCTTCTATTTCTCTGACCCTCTATCTTTCTCATCATGATGTCTTTTTTCAAGGACTGCCTCTCTCTTGAAAACATGACCACAGTATATGAGAAGAAGTTTCACCATCCTTGCCTCTACAGGACACCGTGGTTGAACTCGCTGTAAGGCAGACTTGTTTGTTCTCTGACAGTCCATGAGCTATTTAGAACTCATCTTGATCACGACAATGAAAAGGAAACTATTTTTCTTCTGTCATCATTTTTCACTTTCAACTTTCAGATGCTTAGGAAACAATGGGAATGACCATGGTCTGGATCAGAAACACCTTAATCTTTAAACTGATGTGCTTGCTCTTCAGTGCTTTGGAGAGGTCTTGGACGGCATGAAACACGTATTTTGATTTCATCATTGCTGTCCATTACCATTGGTGTTGACTGTGGCTCTAAGTAAAATAAAATTGTTGACCACTTTGATCTTTTCACTCTCTATCATGATGTGGCCTGTTGGTCCAGTGGTGAGGATTTTTGTTTTCTTGATGTTGAGATATCATCCATATTGAAGACTGCAGTCCTTGATCTTCTACAGCAAGTGTTTCAAGTCCTTTTCAATTTAAGCAAGAAAGTTTGTGTTATCTGCACTTTCACATAAACCCTTTTAGGTTGACATAACTACTCCTCTTGTTGTTATTGTTGTTGTTATGTGCCGTCAAGTCATCTGCAACTCATAGCGACCTTATGTACAATAGCCCTAAACCCTGCTCTATCTTGTGTCAATCTCATTGTCTCTGACACACCTACCCCCATTACTCCAGTCAATGAATCAATCCATCTTATTGAGGGTCTTCCTCTCCTGTGCTGTCCCACCACCCTCTCAAGCATGACATCCCTCTCCAAGGACCAGTCCCTCCTTGAAACATGTCCAAAGTATGTCAGATGAAGCTTCAGAATCATTGCCTCCAAGGAGCAGCTTCACCCTCTTCAGGACAAACCTGTTCGTTTTCTTAGCAGTCCATGGTATATTCAATACTCTTGTCCAACACCACAGCTCAAAGGTATCAATTCTCCTTCTATTACCCTAGTCATTGTCCAGCTCTCTGATGCATAGCAAGTGATTGCAAAGACTATGGCATGTATCAGGGGCACCTTAGGCTCCAAACTGACATCGTTGCACTTCAGTACTTTAGAGAGGTCTCTAACTGCACACTTTCCCATCGCAATATGTCTTTTAATTTCTTGGCTGCTGGTGCCAAGAGTGTTGACTGTGGACAATACTAATGTGTGATTAGGGAGCTCTGGTGACATAGACCATAGAAAGTTGTTCTGCTAACCCAAAGACTATGTTCTTTGGTGGTTCAAATCACCAATGACCCATGTGAAAAAGATAGACATTATAACCTTCTGTGCCGTTTATAGAGGCCCAGGGACGTATCAGCACTGAGTTGGAATCAATTTGATGGAGAGAGTGCTAATATGCAATACTGTGGCTATATATAAATTTTAAACACCAAACAAGGCACTTTGATAAATTGCGCCTGATCCAAGTAAGGATCTATTAAGTGTACTTTTGCATGTGCAAGAGGAATAAACAATAGTTAGTGCATTCATATTGTGAGGTTACAGAAAATATACCATGAACTGCCTGAAGAACGCACACATGTACATGAACAAGTAGCACCAGCATTTTCTTTCTAAGTGAAGATGGAATGATTTATCTCACTCACTTTGGACATAGCGCCAAGAAAAAAACAGCAGAAAAGGACATTATGCTTGGTAAAGCAGATTGTTACACAAAACAACACAGTAAAATTATTAGTATATGAAATTAATTTACCCAGTAGCCACATTAATAGACTCAAATACATCAGCTGTTGTGCAGCTGACACATGACCCTGTAACATTTTGTCCTGTTATAAATAAGGTCATCATGAATTATAGTTGTGATTACAACTAAAAGCATCAATATCAACAAATAGGACTCTTAAAACCAAATATATATACTTATAAATATTTTGTTTCTATAAATGTTAAGAAAGGATTTTGAATTCTGAGTGAAGAGATTACAGTTTATGCCCTAGTTACAGTTGTCTGAATGACACTGAATCAGTTTGAACAAAGATTAGATAGTGCACCATCACCTGGTTATTCTTTGTTGCAATGCGGGGAACTTTGGTGGCCTTATGAATATGTGGTTACAATGTTAACTCAAAGATGATACCTCTGTGGTGTTTTGAATCCAGTAGTGGCTCCAGGAGAGAAAGATGAGCAAGGTCCTTCCTTGCAATTTACAATCTCTGAAAACCTACTCTATGAATTGAGTTGGTTCCAACTTGATGGCAATCAATGAACTAACTAATGCATTGTAACAATCTTATAATCATATCGGTGCTCATGTAGGAGATTTAAAAAAATTACAGAAGACCCTTGCTTGGAAAATAAGAAAGTTAAGCAGTGAAGAACTTTCAGTGGAATAGGCTTTGAGTAGGATGATGAGTAAGAATTCGGAAGAAACTTTTGGTTTTCATTGGAACAAGTACTTCCATGAGGAAGGATTTTCATATTCTGACTCTGCTCATGGCTAGGTTAATACCCTGTGATCTTTTCCACATTCACTGCTCTCAGAACACCCTTGTCTCCATCATGCTCTGCTGAGACACCTCTGTATTTCCACATCAAGTCCTTTAATATCTTTTTCTTTCTTACATAACTATCTTACATAAACAGAGAGGTTTACATTGGACTACTTTAGCTAAATAAACTTTACCTATATTTTTTTTATCCCTGAGATATATTACAAGGTATAATTATATTTTTAATTCTTCCCACACAAACCTCATCAAGGCACGATGCTCCTTTGTTTTTCTCACCATACATACCAAGGACTTAATACTGATTTTATTTGTAATAGCCACTAAGAATTGGAAAGTAAGTAAAATAAATGAATGAAGAAACTCAACTCTGGCATATGTATACTACGAAAATTTCATGTAACAATTAAAATAGAGCTTCCACAAAGAGACCTTTGCTGAAATTATTTACAGATTGTAGAAATTTGTGAAACAGCCTGATGTCAGGTTTTCTTTTAGCTATGAACAAGAGATTCAATTTAAAAAAATTAATTATTAAAAGAACAGAAGGCAATTGAGAGACCCTTGACCAAAATATTTAATATTGAATGATTTTATCAAGCCTATAAAATTACAGGAATCTCTCATTAGAAGATAATAGATTTTTGGTAAATTATTCAAAAGGAGTAAGACAGTAGTACGTGAAATTAGATAAGAAACTGAAGAATGACTATTTCTTAATGATAATATTGTTTGTTTTAAAACAAATATCAAACATCATAAATATATTCATTTGATTTCTGGACATAATAGCAGTCTCAAATAAAAAGTCAATTGACATTGCAGTCTCCATGGTAGTCTTTCAGAAATAGCTATTTCTGAAACCTGATCTCACATCTTTGCACTAGTGAGATTCATAATTTGAGCTGCATAAGTGAGATAACAGAAGCCAGTTGTGAGATAATAATGCATCTATTGTAAAGTAAGGGTTCCTCACCTCATGTGGGCAGATCAAGAAGCATGATCCTTATATGTGAAAAAATATTATCTTTGGAAATAATAATTACTTTCTAAATGTCATGTATTCATTGTGTTCATGCCATATTAACAAAATAACTATTTTATCATAATGCTTACTAGGACAAATAAATACCATATTGCTGAAATAATGAAATATTTTACTAAGAACATGTGTTTTCTCATATTTGGAAAAACCATTAATGTTTGAAGGAGGTTAAAATTACAGCAGTCTAGGTAATAAGGCCAATGCTAATCTTTACTTATCAGAGTGTGTATGTTTAATGATGCATACAGTTTAATACATATTTTTTTCTGTCATCATCAAGCACAGTTGAATCGATTTAAAACCCATAGTGATTTTATGAGACAAAGGTAGAACTGCTTCATAGACCTGATCACCACACCTTTCTCCTTTAGAAGTGATGGGTTGATTTGAACCACCAACCTTTCAGTTAGTAGTCAGACACTTAATCATCATTCAACCAGGTCTCTTTGATAAAGAAATAGGTTTCAAAATAAAGATATTTTGTATTATTTCAATGCTTTTAAATGTATTGAGACTTCCTTTGTGTCCTAATATGTGGTCAGTTCTGAAGACTGTACCATGTACACTTTAGATGATAGTAAATTTTGTTTTTGTTGGGTGAAGTACCCTGAATATGAGGTTGAGTTGCCTGTTTGTGTGTTTTAGTTCTTCTGCATCTTTGTTAAGTTTCTTTTGCGTTGACCAGTCCTTTGATGTGTTAAAATCTCTTACTACTATATCTTACTATTATCTCTTTCTCCCTTCAAGTCTGTTGACTATTGTTTTATGTATTTTCCAGGTCTATCATTTGGTGAATTGATTTTAACTGAGAATATTATCTTGATCTAGTGTTCCTTTAATCAATGTATAGTATCCTTCTTTATCTCTTTGGTAGTTTTCATCCTGAACTATTTTGTCAGATGTTAGTTTTGCCATTCTATTTTTTTTACAGATGTCATTTGCTTGGTATATTTTTTTTCCACTCTTTGATATTTAGTCTAAAACACATTAAAGAAATGGGTCTCCTTTAGGCTCATATTGGTAGACTTTGGGGATTTTTATCCACTCTGCTACTTTCTTTCTCTTAATTGGTGCATTTAAGCCATTCACACTGAATGATAATTGATGGATTTTACTGTAGCCATTTTTCTATGTTCCTTTTTCTGTTGAGGTTGGCTATTTGGTTAATCCACTCTCTTTCTCTCTCTGTGTGTGAAGAGCTTCCCTTAATATTTCCTGTAGAGTTGGTCTTGTTTTCATGAATTTTTTAAGTTCCTACTTGTCTGCAGATAACCTCATCTATGATGGGCAACTTTGCTAGGTATGGAATCCTTGGCTGACAATAGTTTTCTTTCAGCCTCTCTATTCCATCCCATTGTCTTCTTGCATAAATCCTGCTGAAAAATCAGAGCTTAATCTCATTGGCTCTCCTTTGTAAGCTAAATCTTTTCTGTTTTCTCTCACGGTTTTTTACCCTTGTCTTTAACTTTGGAGAAATTGACAATATGTCTTGATGTTTTTCTTTTGGGTCTATTCTGTTTGACATTCACTGAGCTTCTTGAATGTGTGTTTCTCATTTTTCATATCTCATTGAAGTTCTTGTCTTTTATCTCACTGATTCTCTGTCCCTTCTGTCCTGTTCTTTTCTGTGCCTCCAATATGCTGAAAATTTTTACCATTTCTGTCTTGACATTCTGGATTGTATTTCCATGCTTTTTTATTGTTTCTAGTATTGTGTCAGTTGTATCTTCTGTGTCTTGTGGTGAGTTTTTCATTTTTTGTTGCTCTTATGGTTTTAACTCTTTGTTCCAATGTTTGTAACTTCTTCAGTACCAGATTTTTGAATTCCACATCAGCAGATTTCATCTGCCTTCTTGTCTCTGAAGTATTCCTTGAGCTTTTGATGTGGCCTGCTTTTTTCCAAAGACTTATTTTGTTTTTTCATAATGTTTGTATTTGCCAGCTGCTTCTTTGACGTTATGTGAAAGTGGACAGGGTGACTATTTCTCCCCTGAGAAGGAAAAAAAAACACCCACAAAAAAAAACACCCAAAAAGCCTAGACCCTTTTCTCCCCAAGTGTGAATGGTTGATGTTCATTTTGTACCTTTGTCTTATCCCGAGGCTCTGCAAACATAGTTTCTGAGGGAAGCTGAGAGCATCCCAGGAATGTTGCTTATCCTTCTGGGACACTTTCCTCTCCAAGTCTTGGGCAGGTGCTTGCTGTGTACTGCAGACCTCTTCTGAGGCTAAGTGTAACCCTGTCTGAAGTCCTCTCTGGTCTTTGGGCACTCCTTTTGGTTTGAGAAGAGCAACTCACTCTGCCTAAAGTTCTCACTGATCTTGGACCAAAGATCTTCAATACAGAAGAGATTGTGAAGATTGACAGAATAGGTCAGACTTTCATTCTGTTGTATGTAGATAGGTAGGTAGGTAGGTAGGTAGGTAGATAGATAGATAGATAGATAGATAGATATAGAGATAAATACATATATAGATATTGTTGCTTGTTGTTATGTGCTTTTGAGTCTCCTGTGACTCATAGCCACCCTATGTACAATAGCCTGAAACACTGCTCTATCCTATGCTAATCACATTGTCTCCAACAGTGAGTCCAATCACTGAATCAATTCACCTCATCGAGTGTCTTTCTCTCCTGCCCTGTCCCTTCACCTTTCCGAGCATGACGTCCTTCTCAAAGGACTGGTTCCTCCTTACAACATGTCCAAAGTATGTCAGACAAAGCTTCAGAATCCTTGACTCCATAATATCTTAATATATAATATAGAAATATATATGTACATATATAATATATAAATATATATTTAATGGAAGGAGGAGTGGCATCCACTTCCATAATAGCTTGCCTCCGGAAACCCTATGAACCTGGAGAGAGGATGAAAGGCACCCAAGCGTCGAGGACTCTCCTTCATAGGGTCTCTATGAGTCACCTGCGACTCGATGGCACTTAACAACAACACCAACAACAACAACAACATATATTTAAAATACAGGATATATATGATATTTATGTGTAATGCCAGGAAAATATTCTCATCTCATGGCAGCTTAGAAGTTTTGTGTTCTTTCTCAAAACAAGTATCAGTAAGGAAACTCAGTCAGAATTGAAAGGAGTAACATGTTCCTTAAGGAAGTTGTGTCTCATGTATAACACTGTCATTTTTGTTAACTCCAACTTCACAATAACAAATCAGATGTAATTATATTTCAGTAACCCATAACAGTACGTGTTCATTGAGCATTTAGTACTCAGTCAGCTTTTATAAGTCCTATGAAAGGGAACAAATGCTAGTAGAATAAAGAGGTGGTAGATATACGAGTTCATATGATCATATGGTAAAAGAGGTTTCATTACCTGTATAATCACTAAAAAGAGTGAGAAGATGAAGATATGTATAGGGTGCTAATGAGATGGACTTTGAGAAAAGGAGATTTTTTTATGTTGAGTCTTGTAAGAGCAGTGAAAAATGCAGTTTTTATGTTTGCATTGATTTCTACTCATGATGATCCCATACGTGTCAAAGTGGAAGTGTGAGCTCTGTAATTTTTCAAAGACTGATTCTGAGGCAGTAAACAGCTGAGTTTTGAGGAAATAAACTCTTTCTTCTGAGCATCTCCGGGTAGATTCTAAGCTTTCAGTTTGCAGCTAGTGTGTTAACCATTTGCAACACCCAGGGGCCCTATGTTAATATATAGATAGCATACATTTATCTTATTATAGACTTGTCATCATTAGATGGTAATGCTGCAATGATTTTTTTAAATATATAATCATACTGTGATTGCAAAGCTGTGCTATGCTAACTATTCTTGGTATTGCCTGGGGCAAAGGCAGAACCAGAAATTTAGGTCACAGGACAGTCACGTTTGGGCCTAGAACTTCCAGTTCTTTATGATGTAGAATTTGTCTTTTGCTGTTGCCAGGTTAGGCTTAGTGTCAGCCCCGCTCCTCTTCGCCTCCATTGGCTCCCGCCCCGCCTGTTCACTTGCTCACTTATTCGATGCTGTGCTGGGGCACTGGTAGGTAAGCATATGGAGTATCCCGCCTTTGGAGAATTGGAAGCAACAGCAGCAGCAGGCCTGCTGGTGGGGAAGCAGCATCTTGTTTGTTAAAGTCAGCCCTCTTCTCACTGAAGCAGCCCCAGGCAAAGAGATCATGCAGCTCAGAATGTCAGAAAACATGGAGCGTCTTAGACCTTCACCCAGATTGGCATTTCAGGCAGGAAGGCAGCGTTTGCCTAGGGGATGTCACTGCAGATTTTGATAGTTTTTTGTAATTAATCAACTGCTTCAGTGAAGGCATCAGGCTACATTAGGAGGAGTGTGAGAGGAGAAGACTTTACAGGGTACAGAGAAATCAAGCATTATTCTTGGCAAAGATGATGTCATGGTGCCGTCTCACCTCCAGATAAATAGGTTTCTGCATCCACCGAGTTGCCATTGTGGTGGGGCTGGGGCCAGCAGGCCTGGGCCTACTGAGCTCTCTACAAATGGTGTCTGGAGAGGATACAAAAGGTTCTCTTGCCCATGTGTACAATAGAAATTGGAGTCTCCGGGCTCAGCTCAGGTTCCGGCTCTTCTGTGAGTGCCCTATCATGTCCTCACAGGGCGCTGGGCTCTGGGGAGACAGGGCAGGGAGCTGTGAGGGGTGAGGACAAGAGGGGACCCCCATGGCTCCTCTCAACTGCTCAGTCGCACTCAATGTACCAGATCAGGAGATTATTAATAGGGGTTGCAGCTATAGCCAGGGTCGGAGTGTCAGGAATATCTATTATTTCCCCTCAATCCCATTTGAGATTAAAGTCATTAGAATTCACTGTCCTTATTTCTTCACTTAACAAGGATGTGTTGTTATTGTTAGACAGCGCATCGTGGCCCTATATATACAACGAATGAAACTTTTCCTGATCCTGTACTATCTTCAAAATCTGTTCTGTGCTTTAAACCCATCGCTGCAGTCCCTGCCAATCTATCTCCTTGCAACTGGCCTCTTTTTTTATTATTCTGTACTTTATCAAGGATAATATTGTCTCCAAGACTGGCTTCTCCTGTAAACATGGCCAAAATATATGAGATGAAGTCTTACCAGCTTTACTTCTAAAGACCATTCTGATTGTACTCATTTCAAGACAGACTGCCTTGTTCATTGACAGTCCACATTTATTCCATATTCTTTATCAACATCCCAATTCACAGGCATCAGTTCTTCCATCTTCTTACTTTATTGTCCAGGTCATATGCACATTAAATGATTGAAAACACCATAGTGTGAATCAGGCAGCCCAGAGCCCTCAAAGAGAGATCCTTCTCATGCAAATATGACAGGGATTTTTTTGCTATTCATTTTCTCAATACACAGTGTCATTTGATTTCTCGACTGCAGGGTTCATGGATGTTTATTGTGGATATAAGTTAAAGAAAATCCTTGGCAACTTTAGTGTGTTCTCCATTTATAATGATGTTGCTTATTTATCTAGTCCTGAGAGGTTTTTATTTTCTTTATATGTAGGTATCATCCGTATAAAAGTCTTTTTGACCCTGGGCAGTAAGTACTTCATTTCCTTTTGATTTTCACCAAAAGGTAGTACCACCTGAACATTTTGGGTTGTAAATGAAGGCTCCTCCAACCTTACTGCTAGGTACTTCGTGTAGTCAAACTCCTTGGATTATTACTCAGTGTTCAGATTGAATAGCTCTAGTGAAAGGATACAATGCAAGATCTTTCTAATTTTAAACTGACCATCATCCCTTTGTGTTCAAATAGTACTTCCTGATCTATGTACATGCACCACATAGCACAATCAAGTGTTCCAGAATTCCTACTTTTATCAATGATAGCTATAATTTATTACACTCCTCATAATCTAATGTCTTTGCATAGTAAATGAAACACAGGACAATATGTTTCCTCCTAAAGATCCCTCTAATGTCAGAGATTATGTTTTTCTACTACCTCTTCTGTTATTTTTGAACCTCATTTGAATTTCCTGTGGTTTCTTATTAGTATGCTGCTCCAGTCATTTAAAAAATTACTTTCAGTAACAGTTTGCGTGCATATGTTGTCAGTGATATTATTTTATAATTTCCATGTTCTGTTGGATCTCCTTTAAAACAGCCAAAAATATGAATCTCTTGCTAGTGGTCAGAAAACTCTCTTTTAGATTTCTTGGCATAGAACTCATTCAGTACTCCATACATGTGTTAAAACATTGCTCTTGGTGTTCTGTCAATTCCTCGAGCCTGTTTCCTAAAAGCCTTCAGTGTACCTTCTTTGCATTTTGTGATTTCCTGATGCTTCATTTTATAACATAATGCTGTTGTTAAGTGCCGTCAAGTCATAGATGACTTGTAGCAGCCCTATGAACAAAATAACTTCCATCATTTCTCTAAGTTCATGGAGTATCTGGAGGCATACTATTTCAGAAGTGGCTGCCACTCCTGCTTCCAAGCCCATTTTTTTCCAACCCTATTTTAATTTGAGAGCCCCACCAGACATCATGGGTAACCTTTATCACATTTGACACATCAGTGTCACAATGTTTACCATCACAGCAACCACAATTACCTCTGTACAGCAAATTGACAGACCTGTGCTATACTACTTAGAAGAATGTTTGACTGAAAACAATTGAAATCAGGCCTGAGGGCCCAAATGCCTTTTTAAATATGAGGCCAGATCTAATCAGCTCACACCCAATTGTCAGTAACAGTCCACAAGCAAGCCTCAACCAAGACAGAAAACACACCTTTGTAGAATCCAACTGCTCTACTCATCTTCCCAAACAGAAAAACAGCCCCGATAATGATAATAAGTATAATTAATATCATATCATATCATATATCATTGATATATTATCCTTTTTATATCATTAATATAATAGATAATAATTTGTTTCAAAAATGAGTGAACTGAAAGACCTAAGAAACAACTGACCTGCTGTGACTTGACTGCTAAATCTCTTTTTTCCTTATAGTCCTTGTATCCTTCAAGAACCAACAAAGATTTTTTTTTCTTTCTCATTGCTTGGTATTTACACTCTATCTGTATTTCCACTCTTTCCCACCCTCAATGAAAGCATTCAAATTTAGTTCAGAGTTCTAAAAGAAGATTTGCATTGTAGATTTCCTTTTTAACATTTGCAGTGAAAATAATGAGAGACAACTCATTCCCTAATGTTCCCATTACAGAGCATTTGTGTAAAATTAATTAGAAAGGAATTAATATTACATAACCTCCTTTTAAAAATCCAAGGGTGTTGGGTTTTGTTGGGTTTTTGGGTTTGTTTTTTTTTTTGTCTTGCACGTCATATCATGTAAATGTGCATAACATAATAGTTGTACAGGAAATAGTAAATTTGAAATTATTTTCATTTTACATTTATCTTTATTTAATACTATTATCTACTGTATTTGTGTGCATTTAAAGGCCATCTGTGTTTTATTATACTAAGCCATCTATGTGTGATATTCTCTTATAAACAATGAAATATTATATGTATATACTACACACCACATGAACACATTAGTGGGCAAATCAGAGCCTATCATTGCCCTCATAAAGCCTTCCATTTCTGTGAGGCTTTATGAGGACAATAATCAGATTAGACTTTGGTAGATTAGTGCTAAGAATCTTCATTGCAATCCGATGTCATGGTGTTCAGATCTACCAGCAGTTCTGTGGGAGGAAGATGGGTAATCTCCTCCTCTGGGATTACTGCTCCCGAGAACCTGCTGGAGGGTCAGCAATGGGCCAGCTGCGACTTGAAAGTGTGCAACAGCAAAGTCAGAGTCTTTCAATAATCTGCTATGTATGCATCTGAGAGCCGGACAATGACTAAGGATGATGCCTTTAAGTTGTAGTGTTGGAGAAGAGTGCTGAATACCCCATGGATCAACAAAAGAATAAGCCACAGGTCCCTGGTCTCTACCTCCTCCCACCCTCCAATCTCCAGACAGGACTTTCCATTGTGTCCACAAGATGGGACTCAAAAGGTCAAAGAGGCCTGACTGATCTATCTGCAGCAGTTTTCCAAGGAGCAGGCTGATAAGGAAGCATCGTGAGTTCATCCCAAACGGTGGAAACCCAAAAACTATCAGCAAAATTAAAACTACTTTCTTTCAGATGATTCAGTATCTTTAGACACAAAGCTAATAACTTCCCAATGAGCCCCCTAAATAATGTAAAATGTAGGAACATCCAACATGAATAAACAGCAATAAACTGCATTTTGGACACAATTATTAATTCCTGCTACTATTTCTTTGAAGAAGAGTATTTGAGATCTGGGGAGGTCAAGGATGTTTTTCTCTTTTCATGATTTTTAAATTTCTTTTATGCTTACTTTCTTTCACATTTTCTACATTTAAATAGAAAGTTTACATTTTTGGAATAAGCCAGAAATGCATTAAAAGTCAAGGCTACCAACCCCCAAGGTGGGATGACTACATAATTAACCAAACTCCTAAAAGCACTGTTTCTTATATTGTAAATAAGAATATTAACACTTATCCTAAAACAATTTCAGAAGCTTAAATAGTCCACTTTACAAGAGTCATATATTATTACATCCCCTACACACAAACACATACACACACTTAATACCAATAAAATATTAGTTCAAGGTTCAATACATTCTTGTAGCATACTCTCTTGTCTTTACCTTTTGGTGCAGATGAAAACTATCTTCCAATTGCGGTAGCCTCACAAATTTAATTTAAAAAGACCTCTATTCATAGCTACTTTACCTTTTGTAAAAAATGTTTCTAGAGGCAGGTGTGGGAATATGTGGGCATATAAGTTGTGTGAAAGAATGGGGTTGATATTGAGAAAAAGGAGCAAAATAGCAGGCATATAAAGCTTTCACCATTCTTAATAAAGTTGAATGAACAGAACAAAGAATATTGATTGCTAAGTGGATGAAGCACTGACCTTTCACCACTGGGACTATACTTCAAGTTCAAAGTCCTGATTGCCAGGATTGGGACTCTGATGGAGACAATATCCAGACCACCCACGGAGGACTTCTGGGCTACTTGTGTGGAAACATGGCACATTAGTTTTCCTAACTCAAAGTCTAATTATGAAATTTTGTAAAATACATCCAAAGAACTAAAAATCAGATTCTCATGCCTCTAAATGCTCAGTCACAGATAAACCATCATCACCAGTCAGGACACAGTTGATGTAGATCTTCCTTGACAGTTGTTCTATCACTTAAATGAGACAAGTTTAGAGAAAGTGCAAATCATTTTGCTTTTAATTCCGTGAAATAATTTTTTGAATACTCAGAAGGAACTTAGAAAATGTCTGTTTACAATGAACTATCCCACACACAAAACTGTTTTCAAATGTTGTGTTATTCTCTATCAAAAAACATTGTAAGCCAAGCCTAACATAAAGCTTTTTGACTTCTCATTATATTTGTGGATTATCATACCACAGTATTAAATATTGTGCAGCGATAATTATCTGATTAGTTTTCTGTTCTGGAGAACGCAGTGCAGGTTTCATGGAATTAAAAGCATCTCTTTCCATGCGGGACTGGAGATGGTAAATGAGATATGCTTTATGAAGTACATAGGATAGACCAGAGAAGCAATAAATTATAGTTACCTCTGAAATAACCTCACCTCAGCATCACAATATCCATGTCATACAGTGACTTGCCTTTGCTATCTCCCATTTTTCTCAAATACATTAATTATTGTTCCTATAGAAATAGTAAAGGATTGATTGAAAAGGTATCAGGTGCCCATATACATATATAGAGAGTGATGTAGAATTGTATGTATATACATATATAATGACTATTAAATAACAAAGTTATAAAAAAAT
>NW_006399751.1:12496736-12510368 GCF_000299155.1 Elephantulus edwardii | reverse complement strand
TATATATATGTATATATATGACAGAAAGCTGACTCTTTAAATAAAGAATAGGTATGTTAAGGAGAGATTGATAAAAATATCTACAGATATTGCTCCTTGTATTTACAAACACTTATCTGAGAATACTTGATTCCTAAAGTATTGCTTTTCAATGATTTTTTTAGGAGTTCCTAATTCCTACTAAAAGTAATATAAATCTGAATCAGAATCCCAGAACACCCAATTGCGCTCATGTGAAATCTGTACTTAGACCAGGAAGCTGTTGTCCCAACAGAGCAAGGGAGCATAGATGGTTCAAAATGAAGAAACGAGCGCATCAGGAAGGAATGTGTCCTTTCTCCATGCCTTTTCAATCCATATGCAGCTCATAATGCAGGAGAGTGGACTGTATGAAGAAGTATCTGGCAGTAGGGCTGGAGGGTGGCTCACCAACAACCCAAATATGATACAACTTGACTTGCCAAAACTGAGGAAGACGTGTTTACTGCAAAAATTAAAAGACTGCAACTTTCAATATGGATTGCATCTCAGCATCAAGGAAAACAAATCCTCACCAATAGGCCAATAGGCAGTATCATGATGGATGGAGAAAGGATTCAGGTTCTTAATGATTACATCTTGCTAGGATCTACAATCAACACTCTTGGCACCAGCAGTCAGGAAATTAAAAAAAGAAATGAGTTGCATTGGAAAATCTGCTGACGATGATCTCTCCAGAGTGCTAAAGAGCAATGATATCCGTTTAGAGACTAAAGTGCATCTAATCAAGGCCATGATCGTCTCAATTGCTTGCTCTGCATCTGAGAGCTGGGCAGTGAATAAGTATGACAGCAAAAGAATCAACGCCTTTGAGTTGTGGTGCTGGAGAAGTCTATTGAACAAATAAGTCTGTCCTGGACAGGCTGAAAACGTTTGCTTCTAGGAGGCGAAGATATTGGAACTTCATCCCACATACTTTAGGCATGACACAATGAGGGACCAGTCATTGGAGAAGGACATCGTGCTTGGAAAGGTAGAGAGCCAGCACAGAAGAGGAAGACCCTGGATGAGATTGAGTGACATGAAGACTGTGGCACTGGGGTCAGGTGTGTCAGAGACTGTGAGGTTGACTCAGGATAAGGCAGAGGCAAAGTTCAGAGTCATTTTTGTTGTGATAGAGTGGCTGTGAGTTGCAGTCAACTTGATGGCACATAACAACAATATAGATCTATATTAATGATTCGTCCAGTACATAGTTTCCTGTTGCTATTATTTTTCAGTAGTTATTACTCTCTATATTATTGTTGTTGTTGTCGTTAAGTTTAGATGACCCATAGCAACCTTATGAACAAAAGTCTTGAACATAAAACACATAAAACTTTCATCTTCTCTCCAAGTTCATAGAATTTCTGGAGGCAAGCTTTTATTGTTTTTTTGTTTTGTTTTGTTTTCGAAGTGGCTGCCACTCCTGCTTCCAAGCGTATTTTATTCAGAAGATCCACAAAACACAGACCCGAAAGCTGCAGGCCTCAGGGCCCCAAATCTTTTTTAAATACAAGGCCAAATCCAATCAGCTCACACCATTGTGAACCAAGCCACACCCTGATCTCAACCTCAAACCAGAAAATATACCAGAGAGGGGGGGGAAGAATTCCATTTCTAAAGAAAGAAGCCCAGACCGCACAAAAGGCCTTAGCAAAAAACAAAAAACAAAACAAAACAAACAAACAAAAAAAACCCAACTCTTAAGACTCAAGGATTTACAGAATTTTAATTGAGATATTGCAACAAAAAGATGCAGTATACACATGCTCATAAGAAATTTGAGGCAAATTTCTTTTTTTTTTAAATCTGTTTTTTTTTATTAAATTTTATTAGTTTTAATGAACATTTACAGGGATTTGGGGTTTTCATTCCTTCATTGCTGCACCATTCTCTCTACCCTCCTCCCCAGTTTGTTCTTCTTCCCCCGCCATCTGAATGTCTGTTTTAATTGTCCAATTGCCACAGTGCTTGTCAAAGCCAGTTCTGATTAATCTCCTTTGTCAGTGTGTCCCTTGCCATTCCCTATCACTCCTCCCTGAGAGAGACTTCACCCTGATTCATAAGGAAAAGGGAATGGCGTATTCTCTTAGCTACTTCCTGCTGAAAAGGGATGCTGTGGGTTTCAGGGTGAAGATCTTCTCTCACTACTCTAAAGGGCCCCTTTGGCAGTAGGAAACACATAGACTATTATGGAGATTGATTTGGAATTTAGATGCACTGTTATTAATTGTGCTTAGCCGTACATGTTCATATCCTTGAAGATGTATCATGGGGTTGTTGCAACCTAGAAGACACAAATTTAACTAACAAGTTATAAGTACATGAGTCAAAAATTATGGAAAAGTAAAATCAACCACTAGGAAGAGATCCTTTTTGTGTGCCCATTCCAAAGAAAGTTGATCCAACAGAACGTAGAGACCAGAGAGTACAGTAACGTTCAATCACATACAAGTAAAATACTGTTGCTAAATACAAAATAATTGGAACATTTGATATATTGAGAGGGAAGACCTAGGAATTCAAGCTGGATTCGAAAGAGGACATGAGACAAAGGATATTATTGCTGATGTCACATGGACCTTGGCTAAAGTTAGAGAATAGCAGAGAGAAGTTTATTTATGTTTTATTGCCTATGTAAAGATAATCTACTGCATGGATTATAACACTTTATATGTAGCACTGAGAAAATGAGAGCTCTAAAACACTTAATTTTGCTCATTCAAACCTGTACACAGGCCAAAGAATTGTCCTTCTGATAGAGAGAAATAATGCATAGCTTAAAATCAGGACAGGTGTGTGTTAGTGTTATATAATTTCACCTTAACTATCCAGTGTGTAAAATGGATGAAGAGTCTGAAGAGTTAGGATTGTGTGAATCATATTGTGACATCAAGATTGGAGGCAGACTCATTGATTACAGATGGCAGAAACTTTCTTCCTGAAAGCAGAGACTTCACCACACTGACTGATGAAGTCTTCAGTATTGATTATACCTCAGCATAAAGAAAAAAAAAATCTCACAACTGGCTTAATAAACATTATACTAAATGGAGACAAGTGTAAAGTTGACAAGAATTTCATTTTAGTTGGTTAACTTTGCAACATGCTACACATCACACCACCAAAGCTTCTCTCTGATTTAGTTTTGCTGGAAGCCACAATCAACACTGGGGGAAGCAAGAGACAAGAAATCAAGTGATGTATTGTAATGGGCAGATTGACAGCCAAGGACCACTTTAAAGTGCTAAAGTGCAAAGAAGTCACTGTAAGAAGTCAAGGGCATCTGACTCAAACCCTTGCAGTTTTCAATTGCTGCATCCACATATGAAAGTGGGGTAATGTATAAGGACGATCAAAGAGGTACTGAGTGAGGCCTTGGAGTTGCTGTATGGAGGAAGAATACTGAAAAGACCGCGTCCTGTCAAACTAACAAATGTGTCTTGTAACATATGTAGCCAGAATACGCCTTTCAAGTGAGGTGGTGAGTCTTAATCACACACGTTTTCAGCATATTATTAAGAGTGACTAGTGTCTGGACAAAGAAATAATACTTTGTAAAGAAGAGGATTAAAAAGAGAATGGTACTTCCCGAGAGGAACTGACGAATTACTTGTAACATTGGGCTCAAGTTCAACTGCGATTGTGGGAACAGCCCAGGATTAAACAGTGTCTCCTTCTGTTGTGCAGGAGACCCCTTCCCATGCAGTGGCATCTTACTACAACAATAGCTCTATATTATTTCAAAAATATGAATTTTCTCTCCTAGTAGATGCTGCGCATAGTGAGAGGAAGGTCCAAGATTTATTCCTTTTTGTATCAAATGCAAAACTCAATAATAAGAATAATCAAAAGAAATACATAAAAGAATGAACTGTGGAATGGATTTAAGATGTGTATGATCAAATCTGTCTATTTCATTTTCTAGCGGCACAAATTTTGGCAAGTTCATTAATTTCCTCTACCTTTGGTGCCCTTATCTCTAAAATGGGAAAGCGTGAACATTATGGTTGTACCTTCAGACTTTACACGGTTATTGCACATTCATCATTATTTTTATATGAATGGATGAGTTCATTCATTTATTCGTTAAAATATTACTTAACCTTTTTAAGGATCACCTTTCTCAATTGCTAAGTGTACGGAAAAATAATAAATATCACGTACGGCACAATGAATATGGGTAAGCTATTAAAGATAAGTTTCTTAACAAATTATTTCCATGACTGTCCACCTTTACAGACAATTTAACCAAATTCCAAAAAGGGACAAATTGGTCCTTTCTTTCATCTGCATCTGCTTCCTTTATAGCTGTAGCTGTGGCTTTGGCAATGCTGAGTGAATGAAGTCTAGAACTCCATGTAAATAAAGAACAGAAGCAGGTGGAAAAAGAATAGCTAACCAATATGGGAGGGGACCTCAGAAAGGGAAAAAGAATGTTTAAACATTATCCTTATATTGTCAAATGGCAAGAAATACTCATTGTAATCTTTTCAAATGCAGGAAACACCTAATGAAAGGAACATTATAAAACCTTTGAAATGCAACAAAAGAAGCTATCATTAAAATTTTAACGAGTTAGAGTCATTAGCTAAACAAATCCTGACAGTTTTGCAGTTACATACATTTCTAACAAACACTTGATTTGTGAGGCACCATTAATAGGTCCCTTTGCATTTTCCTCAAACCTTCCACTTTTTCCTTTACTGTATATTCAAAAATGTCATTCTCTATTCTCTGTGCTTTAAGGAAGAGCATAGTTAACACTCTCTTCATTAATGATCAGAAGAAAGATTGTCTTCTTCATCTCATTATATTGATCCACTCTATCAGGAGGGTTAGTAGTGAGGGAGATGAAATAAATGGCTTCCAAAATGGAGACTATCTATCTTGGGTTTTACCATTGTCTTTCTCATGCTAAAACAGCAGATGGCTTCCATTGCCCCAACCTTAAATCAGACTGAAAAATTGTGGATGGTGCCATACATGCATAATTTATAACACTTAAGAGAAAGGTGGCCTGATAGAAATAGATTTTAATGAGTATCTACCAAATGTTAGTCATTGCAGAATTTCATTTATATATAATATCACTTGTAGTTCCAACAAAGATATAATAGAGAAAGATATTTTAATCTTGTTTTGCAGCCAAGTACATTAAGGTCAGAAGGTTTGAAACAAATAAATGTAAAAATATCATACGGAAGTGTCACATCATAGGAAGGGAGTTTGAATGAGAAATGAATTTGGTTTTCATTATTCAACTTTACAAGATAAGAAAATATTATACTTGCTAATGGATCGTTCTATATTCATAGTTCAAGTTTATTTTTAATCTTATTATGTTATGTTTTTCTTTTATTTCAACTCAAAATGAGCTGTAGAAAAGAAAACTTTCAGCATCATTTTCTTGCTAAGTTAATTCCATATCCCCCTATTAAAATACCAATAATTTTCCAGGACAATTGCATATGACAATCATACAGTTTTACATGTCACAAATATTTAAGAAACAACAGTTTCCCTCAGAGTGATCATGTTTCACCAGAGTTTCCAGACTAAGAATACAAAGAAGGACTTGGCTATCTACTTCTGAACAATTGGCTGTGAAAACCTTATAAACAAGAGGAGAATATTGTCTGATATAATCCTGGAAGAGCAGCTCCTCAAGTCAAAAGCCCCTCAGTTTAGGATTTGGAAAGGACAAATTAAAAAATTAGGTAGAGAAATATTTTCATGCCCTTTCATTTGCTGATGTAGCACAGCTCAAATTGAGAAGAAACTGCTTCTAACATCATGGACGATAGATTGTATGGGTCTAGGAAGTTGGCAAATGTGAAATGGAACAGTTGAAGATACTGTTTTTGTTCTATTTTTTCCATCAGTGAAGATATGTAAAAACTCAGATTTGCCTTGAAATCTGACAAATTCTGAAATTAAGATTGAAATTTTGCCTAAAAAAGCATCACTGATTTTTTTTTTCCTTTTACTCTCCTAGCTTTCTTCACTCCTTAAGAATGTTGTTGTTACATGCTGTCGAGCCGCTTGGACTCATAGCGACCCTATGTACAACAGTCCTAAACCATTCTATCCCTTGCTAATCTTATTGTCTCCAACACACCCATCTCCATTGCCCCAGAGATGGAATCAATCCATCTCATCAAGGGTCTCCTTCCCAGCACTGTCCCTCCATACTCCCAAGCATGATGTCCCTGTCCAAGAACTGGTCCTTCCTTGCAGTATGTTCAAAGTTTGTCAGAAGAAGTTTCAGAATCCTTGCCTCCAAGGAGCAAACTGGCTTTGCCCTCTCCAGGATGAACTTGTTTGTTCTCCTAGCAGTCCATGTTTAGTACTCTTCTTCAGCACCAAAGCTCAAAAGCATCAACTCTCCTTCTATCATCCCTAGTCATTGTCCAGCTCTCTAAAGCATAGCAAGTAATGGCAAACACCTATATCAGGTGCACCTTACTCTCCAGACTGATATTGTTGCTCCTCAGTACCTGGGAGAGGTCTCTGACAACTGACTTTCCCAATGCAATTCATCTTTTAATTTCCTGGGCACTGGTACCAAGGGTGTTGATTGTAGAGCCAAGCAAACTGAAGCTGTCAACAATCTCAATCTTTTCACCATCTATCATGATGCTACCAGTTGGCCCAGTAGTGAGATCTATGCACCAACAACTAGAGCCAAAGAGAAGAAATTAGAAGATGCCTATTAATGATAATGTTCTATAATTTTCACATTCAGGTGGATAGCCTTTATTGGGAATGGGAACAAAATATGGACCTCTTCCAGTGAGTTGGTCTATCAGCTGTCCTCCAGACTTCCTGGAATAGACTGTATGTCCAGGATCATATCTGTTAGTTGAAATATTCCAGTCAGTATCCTTATCTTTTTGCCAGTGTCCTCAGTGCCACTTGAACTTCTTTTGTTACTATTGGCATTTATTTATATGGTACTTTCAGAAATTTTTCCATGTCCACCGGTTCTTTCTGGTGCAATGATTTTGTGCATTCTTTCCATCTTTTAATACTTCCTGTCTCATTCAAGATTTTACCCATGGCAAAATCTCTCAGTATTGTCACCTAAGTTTTCAATATATTTTTTTCCCTGTTCTTTCAACTTGAGAAATACCAAGTGAGTTCTTCCTTTTTTTATTCTCTGATTCCAACTCTTTTCATATTTTTTTATAACACTTTGTCTTCTTGGCTGCCCTTTGAGATCTTCTGGTCAGCTCTTTTATTTCCGCATCTCTTCACTTCATTTGAGAATAAGATGTTTATATGTATAGCCCAACCATAACCAGACTTATGGGATGACTTCTAGTATGTGAATGTGCATCAGTTACAAGCTACTGATTGGTTCACTACTATCTGGCTCCTATCCTCAGGTACTATATGTTCCCTATGAACACCTTTGAAATAAGGAGGACCTGAAATGCTTGCTGCACAAGATCAAAGACAGCAGCCTTCAATATGGATTACACCATTGAAAAAATATGGATTACAGCTGAACATCAAGTAAACAAAAATCCTTCCCACTGGATCAACAGGCAAGACCATAATAGATGGAGAAAGACTTACAACTATCAATGATTTCATCTTACTTGGATCCACTGTCAATACCCTAATATCAGCGGTCAGATCAGAAGATGCATTGTTTGGAGCAAGGCAACTATCAGGGACTGTCTTGATATTGAAGAGCAATGATGTCAGTTTGAAGATGAAGGTGCACTTGATTCAGGCTATGATCTTTTCAATCACTTGCTATGCAGGTGAAATCTGGACAATAAATAAGAATGACAGAAGACAAATTGATGATTTTGAATTGTGATGTTGGAGAAGAACACTGAATATCCCACAGATAGCTAAAAAAACAAACAGATCTTGAAAAAAGTTCAGAGTGCTCACTACAGGCGATATATATACTCCCTTCTTTGACTGGCTATGTTTGATAACTTCTTGGTCATGTAACTCTTTGCCTTGAATGTGCATGACCCAGGTAAACACGCTCTTGCTTGTCCTCTGAAAAACACCTTAGTCGCATGTTGTCTTCAGATGTTAAAACAATATCCTTTTAATGTCAAGCCTCTGATGCTTCTTAGAACTTTATATTTTAACAAGTGCTTAGCTGGGTATTTCGACAGCACATAACAACAACAAGGTGTTTGTCAGCAAGTGTCCCTTAACAGGAATGTGAGAATGTGTGGGTGGGTGTCAGCACTTTCCTGTGAGGTTTCTCCCTTCCATTCCTCACTTTTCAGTTCCTGTAAGCCAGTTCTTTTGACTTTTCTCCTTACTTTCCTATTTCCCTAGATAGGCAAGCACCTCACATAAGATTTGAAGATGTCATAGTTCTTGTCGAAGGACTTGCCAAATATATACAAACTTCTCTAAATAACAATGCTCAGGCAGGGGTTTCAAGAGAGCAGTACCAAAATAGCAATAAAAACAAAAGTAGTACTCCAAAATAAAATGTCCTTGGTATTTTCATTGCAGCCCGAAGGGCTATCTGTTCCATGATAACAAAAACTGATTGCTATGTTTGTGTCTGAAAATAGCGCCAACATTAGACTCCATGTTAATAAATGCAATGTTCTGTATCTCATCTAATGATCTTGTTCCTTCCTTAACTGATATTACAAGAAATTGGGTTTTTTCCTTAGGGTTTATGACAGAAAAAAAAGGTACTTTGGTTTTTTTTTTAAAAAAAGAATTGATGATTTTGAATTATTGTGTTGTCAAAGAGCATTGAATACGCCATGGGTATATATTTAAGACATCTGTCTTAAAGCAAGTACAGTAAGGGTACTTCCTTAGAAACAAAGATGGTAAGATTTCATTACGGATATTTTGGGCTTTGTGGTGTCATGGTTTTATTGTTCACAATGACTTTCTCAGTCATTGGCTTTCACTTACAGCAATGAATGACAACTCTGAAATAGAATGTGTGTAAGCGTATCATTATGAGATTGATAAGTTGTTTCCATCCATCAAGTTTAAATTGAGAAGGTTTAGCAACAAAAGAGAGGACATTCATGAAGAAGAAGCAGATAATGAAGCACGTGCCCATCAGGGCCAGAGATTCCAGCATCAGTCAGACTAGGACCTACCGGAGAGCGGTCTCACCAGAGTCTCACATGAGACAGAACTGACTTGAGGCTGTGACAGTCAGAGTCAGGGGCCCTTGCCCAAACTTCCTGGAAGACTAAGGGGAGAGGCCAAAATTGGCAAGACTCAGGGAACTTCATAACATTAACCTAAGCCATAAGGCTGAAGGAGAGAGGGCTTGCTATCTTAACCGACGAATTATATCCTATTGTTGTGTACCATAGAGTCAGAACCGACCTACAGATGACCCTCTGGCAGGTTTTCAGAGGCAGTTAACTACATGGGAGGAGATTGCCCTTCCTTCTTCCACAGAGCAGCTAGTGGATTTGAAATGTCTGCCTTCAGAATTACAGCACAGTTTCCTTCCACTAGGCCACCAGTGCTCCCACCTGTTGTATCCTGTTGTCAGCCTTAATTATAACCTATTAATATTCCTAGTAAATTCCATGGCTATGAGTATGGTTCTGCAATGTCTATGTGGCCATTGCAGCATATTTTGGACTCAGCAGTGGAACAGTACAATTGATCTTGGAAGTAGTAGAAAGAAGTAGGTACATGGAGATCATAAGAATTTATAAGAACTGGATGATACAACCTTGCTTGCTGAAAGTGAGGAAGACTTGAAGTATTTGCTTGAGAAGATTAAAGACTAAAGCCTTAAATATGAATTATGTCTTAAAGACAAGAAGACAAAAATCCTCACCACTGGGCCAATGGGCAACATTCTGATAGGTGGAGTAAAAAATGAAATTGCCAATGATTTTCATCAGAGTTGGATCCATCCTTTTTACGAGTAATTAGAAAATCAAAAGAAGTGTCACACTGAAAAAGAATCTGCTGTCAGAAACCACTCCAAAGTGCAAAAGAGTAATGATATCTGTTTGTTTCATTTAAGGTGCATCTGATCCAGGTCATGGTCTTCTCAGTTGCTTGCGATGCATCTGAGAGATGGACAATGACTAAAGATGACAGGATTGATGCCTTTAAATTGTGGCGTTAGAGAAAAGTATTGAAAGTCTCATGACCTTCCAAAAGAACAAACAGCTCCATCTTGAAGAAAGTGCAACCAGGGTCCTCCTTGGAGGCAAGGATGGTAAAATTTCATCTCACATACTTTGAGCATGTTGACAGGAGGGGCTAGTCCTTGGAGAAGGACATTATGCTTCGAGAGATAGAGGGTCAATGTATGAGAGGACCCTCAACAGGGTGGATTGACACAGTGACAGTAGCAATGAGCTCAAGTTTACCAAATGGTGAGAAATGCACAAGATATGGCAAGGTAGAGATTGGTTGTTCCTAATGTCACTCTGAGTCTCAACCAACTCAATGACACATAATAATGACAGCAACCATTGGGTTTGTGTACATAGCTGGTGGAGACTGCTCCCCTTTGTGACGTTAATAGAGGTCAAGCACAGTTGTCCCCATTCTTCTTACTCCCTTCTAACAGACCAGCTCAGGAGAACACAATCCTTGGAAAAAGACATCCCAGTGGGGAAAGTGGAGGGTCAGTAAAAGGAAGGAAGACCTTCAATGAAAGGGATTGACTCAGTGATGACAATAGGGGATTTGAGGATGGCAAAGATACAACAAGATTTTGATCTTCTGTTCATGGCGTTGCTATGAGTCATAGCTATCTCAATGGCACCTAACAACCATCTCATTTCATACTATTGTAGTTTAAGATTTTGCTTTAAGTTCTTATTCACTGCAGTTGAGAATAATTCTGAACTCCGTTCTGGCTTCCTCCATCTTTATCATTGTAAACACACTTTAGCCAGTTGCCAGAGTCACTGTATCAATCCATTTCCTTCAGGATCTTCCCCTCTTTTTCTGACCCTCCACATTTCCAAGCATGATGTCCTTTTCCAAGGCATAACCATTCCTCACAACATTCTCAAAGTACGTGAGATGAAACTTTTCCATACTTGCCTTTACAGAGCACTCTGGTTACACTTGCTCTAAGCTTGTTCTTTTGGCAGTCTATGGGATGCATTTTATTCAGGCTCTACTTCAAGCCCTCTAATCTGTCACAGAATATCATGATACTTTTAAAGGTTTAATTGCCCACTTTGGTCTTACTGGTCGTATCTCATCTTGATCTCTTTCCTTTCTGACTGAGAAATATTCCTCAGATGTGACCCTGTCCATTAAGTTTTTCTCCATAAAAATCTACTCACCCTGAATATATGTGCCCCATTATTTGCACAACAAAGCAATGAAAGTAATTTTTAATAAGCAAACCCTTTAAGAAACAGAAAATATCCTTGCAGAAGAAAGGCTAGTCCATCATGGTTGAGCTGCCTTTCCTGATGGGAGCCTGATCAAAGGGAAGAGATGTAAAAGAAAAGCTTCAAAATGAAGTTACTCGAGATAGACTTAACAATTGATAGGCCAATATGCATTCCCAAGAATCAAAAGTTTAGATTGAAAGCCGTTTGTTTATATAAAAATTAGTCCAGGTGTAAGCAATTCATTCTCAGAAAAAATATGTTCAGGACTGCAATCACGTGTTACTGGATTAACTGGCAACACTCATCTAGGGGGTGAAATGCAACCTCTTCTAGACAGAAGGCTGACTTTTACATTTCAAAGCACTGCAATGTTGAAGCTGAATCAATCACTAACTCTTCTCTTTCCTTTATTGTCTATGAGTAAAACCTTTTGACTCAAAAGAGTAGAGAGCTCTTTGCATTTATACTTATTGCTGTTCAGTAGAAACTATTATTTCCCAACAAAAGTCTTTTTCATTTTCTCCTAACAATGGAAGAGATTTTATTTTTTTACAATAAAAAATTCTCTTTTCTAAATGAAAACAAAACTTCCTCTTTAATTACTGGAGTAAAGGGTTAACTTTATCGTCTATGTAATATGCCTATTGTTGACCTGATGGTCTAATGGTAAGAAGCTGTGCTGTGTTCCTAAAGTTACCAAAGGTGGTTTGAATCTACCATCTGCTCCATGGGAGAAGGAGAGGCAGTCTCCTTCCTGGAAATTAAACCGCCTCCGAAAACTTGCTTGAAGGTCAGCTGTGACTTGACAGCACACAACAAAAAAGTAAGGATTCTGTGTTTCACTAGAACAAGATATATTGACTCTCTTACGTTCTTGTAAATCAAGCTTCATGGATTTTTAAAAGCTAACCTTTTTATATTTTACTTATCATGTATTATTTCTTGATAATCAAGTGTTAAAAATCATGCTCTTTTTTTTAAAAAGTTTTTTTGTGTGTGTCTAAAAGCTTGTCTTCTGGAATTTGGGGGAACATTTATGAAAAACAAAAAGATTTGTTTTTACTTTATTGGAGAAAAGTGCTAGAAATAATAAGGTAAATTTAATAGGTTTTGACTTACATGAAACATGGTGTCAAATCAGCATAAATGCCCCATTTCCTTTGAGTCAAGTTTTTGTATGAATGTCAATGTCTTACTGTGATGTTTTGTTTTACCTGATATTGTAAAACAAGATTTTTAAATGGCTACTTTGATTTTTTTTTTAAATCTAACATCACCAAGGCCACATTTTAGCTAAGAAACTAGTCATATATCAATGGACTATGATTAATATTCAGATGATTCATCTCAAACTCACTGACATCAAGTCGCTTCCGACTCATACAGCTCTTCCACAGGGCTTTTGAGGCTGTAAATAGGAAGTTCTTGTGGTTTAGTGGTAAGGAATTGTGCTATTAAAACAGCGGTCAAGAAATCAGGAGAAATATTGCATTTGGCAAGTCTGCTGTCAGGGACCGCTCCAAAATGTGGAAGAGCAATGATACCAGTATGATGACTAAGGTGTGCCTGATTCAGGCCATGGTCTTCTCAATCACCTGCTACTCATTAGAGTGCTTGATAAAAAGCCATTGGAAGGTCAGCTAGGAGTCAGTTTTGCGTCAACATTACAAAGCAGCACTATCTTTGCCTCTATGGATCGCTCTTGTTGCACTTTCTCCAGGACAATTTTTTCTTTTTTTTGGCAGTCAATGGGATATCCAGTACCCTCTCCAAAACCATAATTCAAAGTCATTAATTTTTATTCTGTCTTCTCTTTTCATTATCTAACTTTCAAGGCATAAGAATCCATTAAAGATACCGTGCCTTGGATTAGGTGCACCTTAGTCTTTAAACAACTATCCTTGCTCTTCACCAATTTAAAGAGGCCCTTGACAGCAGATAACCCAATGCAGCACATCTCTTAATCATCTTTGGATCATCTATAGGAATCAAATAAATACAAATCCTCCTTTACAACTAGAGATGACATATTTATCTATTAAATGAGCACTTGTGTAAAAATGATAACATAAATGTTTGTGAATGTTTATTAGAAAATAAACAGTCTTATCCTGATAGTAAATATTTCGGTAATCTTATTAAATAGAATTGGCACAAAAAGTATCTTAAAATACTTAAAATAATCCTTAGCTCGTTGATTTTACTTCCTTTCAGAAAGACCTGGGAGTAAATAAATAACAAAAAGTTAAAATAAGAAAAATATTAC
>NW_006399751.1:12481970-12496575 GCF_000299155.1 Elephantulus edwardii | reverse complement strand
TCTGGTGGATTCAAACCATGTGCCTTTGGGATTGCGGCTTCTTACCACCAGGCCACCAGAGCTTTATTTAACATATATATTTGAACGTATATGGAGTTCTGGTGGCCTAGTGGTAAGGAGCTGCACTGTCAACCCAAAGGCATGTGGTTTAAATCCACCAGCTCCATGGGAGAAAGATAGACAATGTCCTCCTATGTGATTTATTGTACTGAAAACTCTACTGAAGGTCAGCTATGAGCGTGTTCTGACTCAGCAGTAAGTTGAATTATTCAAAATGCTGTACACTTGAAAAAAAGCGTGATTGAAAAGAGGGTATAAAACTAAATTATTATAAAGGGACCATAACTGACATCCAAGCACATATATGCACACCCATGTTTATTGCGGCTTTGTTCACAATAGCAAAGAGTTGGAAACAACCTAAGTGCCCATCAACAAATGAATGGATAGAAAAGCTGTGGTATATTCACACGATAGAAACTACGCTGCATTGAAAAACAAGGAACTCATGCAATATCATTCAAAATGGGTGACCTTGGAGGACACATTATGCTGAGTGAAATATCTCAGTCACAAAAGGACAAATACTATATGGTGCCACTGTTGTAGAATGAGGCTGACATCAGGGTGTGTGTAAGACTGAGAAAAACTGGATAAATTATGTTTACTGCACTGAAGTCTATGAGGGAGAGAATAGTTTAATATATTTTAGGGCATTATGATTTTCGTAAGAGTCTGGAATGAGGGTTGCAGAGTGGAGTATACTTGGGGTGTGGGTAGGGGTGTGGGGGGGGGATTGTATACCAATGAAGGAGTTTTTCTTTTGTTTCTCAAGGAGAAGAGCGAACTGGAGTTGGGGGTGGAGTGGGAGGGGAGAAAAGTGTAAGAATGAATGAATGGAAATCCAAAATCTCTGTAGATGTTCATTGAAATTAATTTTAAAAACCCCTAAATTATTAAATGTCTTAACTGAAGAAACACTGGAAAATATTTAAGCTTATTTTTATAAAATATTGTAGTATCATAGACATATGATTTCATTATATTACATGAAAATATAGGCAGATGTGTGTAGTATGACCTAAAAAGTATGAATGATGGAAAAAATATGAGAGAAGTGTATCAAAGTGTTGAATTTTTTTCAGTTGATTAAGTTTGTACCCCCCCATTTTATCATTTTTTGTGTCCCAAATGCTTACTATGAGCATCTGTTCATTCAAAATTGATTAAAATAAAGGTAAAAATAACATTCATTAGTATTCAATTTAAGATGAGCCTTAACATTTAGTAGACTTTTTGAGTGGAGCTTATCTTCATATGAAATTTTAAGCAAGCTAATACCCTCCCCTCCTGTCCCACCCCTCACATGTTGAAAGATATCACTTCAGTAGCGTGATTTACTCCCCCACAAAACTGGATCCTATCTCTGCCTCATTGCTATTTTAGAAAACTCACCTTTCAACCATCTACAATATAGGCCATCATTCATATCGAACTTAATTAGAAAACAGTTTGGAAGCTGGAGAAATTCCTAATTTAAATCAATTAAAGGGAAAGTTGTCACGTTCGCTTTGGGCTTGCTTATCTACGCGCTCACAGCGGTCCTAAAGAGATCTGTCTTCCCCAATCTCCTTGCTTTCCGCTAGGATTATGTCATAGCATGCAGTGTGTAAATCCAGGAACCAGTGGCGGCAATTAGCATCTGAGCCTCCCTCCTGCCACAGCAGGGGCTGGAGGCCAAGTGACAAATGAGGGCATCCCATAATTCTAAGCTGAAAATTCTTTGATGGGCACTTTCATTCAGAAATGACATCTCTAGTGGGTGGGGCAAGGCATGTACTCTGGCCCTATTTCCGTTCCCTGTTGAAAGCTTTTCCTCCTTTCCTTACTCACCCAGGCCCAGAATCATATTGTGTCACAGTTAATCTAGTTCTCAAATGGGAAAAGTATGTCAGAGAGGGATATTTAAGGAGCACATTTCTTTTGTGGAGCAGATCATTACAGATCTGGTACCTTTCCATTGCTAAAATAAGGTTTCTTGCCTTTTCTGTTGCCATACCTGGGCTGGTTTTAAATATGAAATGCATGCTGCTTCTTCACCCAACTTATATAGAACTACTTTCTCTGCATAGTCTCCTCTGTGGCGTACACTCTGAAATCATCATTGTCTGTCAAACCAAGTAGAGGAGCTGTATTCTAGATAGCAATCATATATGCATTTTTTACCCCAAACCCAGAACTGGGACACATGATTCATTTATACAATAGTTTTGAGAGGTTTTATGTGGGTTCCCCCCGCCTTCTATCAGGGACTAGTTTTCAATAATTTCTTAAACTCCACTGCATTAATGACTCTCAGTTTCAAATTTTGAGTGAACATGGTATTCTTGGTACCACTTTTATGTACAAAAGCATATAGGAAAACTGGGGTTTGAAAATGATGAAATCATCTTTGCAACATTTCAAGAGTATGAGAAAATAATATAGACTATTTGAAGTTGAATTTACCCTGAATGTCCCGGATATAGCATATTTATGCTATGTAGAAACATTAACAGAAATGTCTAAACTAATGATTAGAAAATCCTAAATATATGGTAGCCGTGCATTTAGGATGTTTAGTGGAAACTCTTAGACTAGAAATCAGAAGATGCAGTTCAGGAATCTATATCTCAAGACTCAAAATAAAAAAAAAGAGTCAAAATAGAAAGCCAAGAATATTTTCCAAGTAATTATGATACAAATTTGAGGTTATTTTTAATTTCTCATGTACTTGTTGTGTGTAACTTTGATTTCAGACATCTTAAGATCAAAGAACTCAACTCTTCTTTGTGTTCTCAAAGTTGCCTTTCTTGGATTAATAATTCACTCATTCTGCATGTTGTTGTCCACCAGCTCTTACAGAATTGCCAGGCGCCAGGTCTCAGACCTTCTGACCCTGCACTCCCGTTTTCTGAAGACTCTATTGAAAGGTTAATTCACACTGAAAGAGCCCAGAAGGTAAGTCGGACCTTAAGTCAAACAAAGATTTTAAGACCTTAAGTCAAAACAAGAAGTGTTTCAGGTTTTAATCACTTGTTTCTCACTTCTAAAGTCTAAAAAATTATCTTCGATATGTTTTAAATGAGATTCCCAGCCTCAACCCCAGATATTTTGATTTGTTCCTAAATTAAGGCTTAGGACCACTCATCTTAAAATGAGTATTTGTTCTCTCATTGTTTGTGATTTAGGAGAATTTTTTCCCCCTCCTAATAATCACCACTAAGAGTAAAAGTGAAGTGTAACCAACAGTTTGTAAGTCATCTTACAAATGTTTCTTTATATTCTATTCAAGTGTGAAATAAAGGCCTTGTCTTCCTTCCTGTTGGGATATGTTGACAAAAAGACCTGTCTTACATGTTGCTGTTGTTGTTGTCCTTCCAGTCAAGCACGAGTCATAGGAACCCTATAAACAAAAGGCCTGAAGCCCCTCTACAACCATAGACATTTATCAAAGTTCATAGAGTTTCCAGAGGCAGATTATTTAGGGAGTGGTGCCATTCTTACTTCCCAACCTTTCATAGTATGTTATTATTTTTATGTGCCATTGAGTTGCCTGAGATATATAGCGACCCTATGTACAACAGCTCTGAATCCTTCCCTGTCCTGAAGATTGTACTATTTTCTGCTTTGTGGGGGAAAAAAAAGAGTATTTACTTTCACTCATTCGTGGGTGTCTCCTGGACTATACATTGAGAGAATGCCACTTGTTGGTGTTATTGCCATGAAGAATGTTACTCCTTGCACCCCCTTCATAGCTTGGGTCTTTGGTGGCCAAGTGTTAAGGAGAGGCGCTATGATGCCAAAGTCAGGCTGCTGTTTGAATCCACCAGCTGCTTTGAGGGAGAGTCGTTGGAGGGTCGGCTATGGTTCTATTTCGACTAGATAGTGCATCACACCAACGTCAAAGTAATATAGAGGAAGTGGGTGCAATCTCATTCAGCAATCTTGGGAAAACAAAACAAGATAAAAAGATGGGGCTGGCAAAAATCTATGCTGAAAATACAGTAATGATTATTTCTATATGTACATGTGTATGTGTTTGAAAGCACATAGAGAAAGTTTTGGAAAAGTAGACACTATATATCCAGGGAAGGAAATTGGTGTTGGATTGTAATCGAGTGGGCCTGCTCTTAATATGGGCTTTTGCTTAGTATTTTTGAAATGCACTTTAAGTTATTTTGATGTTGTTTTACAAACAGCACATACTCATGCACATCTTGGCAATATATACATAGCTTTTAATTGTTGTTGTTGTGTATCATCGAGTAGGAACCAACCCTTAGCCGATCCACCAGCAGGTTTTCAGAGGCAGTTAATCACACAGGAAGAGATTACTAATCCTTCTCCTACCATATCTAATCAATTGGTTATAATATTAACATATTGTGAAATATTTTACATATTTATTATATATAATAATATATTATATATAATACATATATTAGACAGGTTTGATAAAGTAGGTGGCCAGAGAACAAGGAAGATAATCAATGAGATGGATTATGACAGTAGCTACAACAAGGCACTGAGACATATCAAAGGTCATAAAGATGACACAAGACCTGGAAGCATTTTGCAATGTTAGGTGTTTAAGTCTCCGTGAGTCAGAGATGACTGGGTGGCAACTAACAACCGTGATATATACTGATAATAACAGAAAATGTTAACAATTGCTTTGAAGGAGCATTGTTGATATTGAGGTGTTATTGAGTGAGTTCTGGACCCATGCACAGTAGAACAAAACATTATCTGGTCTTGGGCCATTCTCACAATCGTTGTTAGGGCCATCATTGTGACCACTATGGCAATATAGATGGCTGAGGGTCTTCGTCTTCTTCACTTGCCCTCTGCTGTACAAAGTATACTGTCCTCCAAGTAATGTGTCGGAAGTTCATGAGATGAAATCTCACCATTCTTGCTTCCAGGAAGCGTTCTGGTTGGTCTACTTCTGAGATAAGACATACTCATTCTTCTGGCAATCCAAGGCATATTAAAAATTTTTCATACTAGCATGATAATTCAAAAGTATAAATTCTTCTGTAGTCTTTCTCATTGATTGTTCTGCTTTTCAATGCATATGAGGTGTCTGAAAAGACTGTGGCTTGTGTTAGGCACAATGTAGTCCTTAAAGTGACACTTTGCTACTTTAATGTATTACTCAATGCAATACAAATTTTTATTTCTTTGCATCTACTTCAAAGAGGGCTGGTTGTGAAACCAAGTAAAAGAAAAATCTTGACAACTCTATTTTCTCTGTCTTTATCATGCTGTTGCTTATTGGTCCAGTTGTAAAGATATCTGGGGGTTTTTAATGGTAAGATGTAACCAACCTATAGCGAATCTATGTACAGCACCTCTATTGGTTGTTTTATTTAAGCCTCTTGTTCAGTGTCAACACGACCTTGTTGAGATATTTCAACAAAGGAATGTAATACTGAGTATCTTAAGTATCTTGTACTTAAAAGTTGGTTGATATTATAGTTTGAAGAAACATTTTTCTAAGTGGTATAGTACTGTTCTGTCAGTACGCTGTTCTGAGAGAACCTGTGGTTGTTGTGCCATTCAAGTGTCGAATGTCATAATGGTTACTCATGGTGGATAGTGTTTGGTGGAGCTCCCAGTTTAAGACAGGTTTGGAAGCAGGAGTGGTATCCACTTCCTAAACAACATGCCTCTGGAAGCTCTATGAACTTTGAGAAATGACAATAGTTATAGAAAGTCTTCAGGTCTTTTGTTCATAAGGTTGCTGTGAGTTGTGCTCAAATCAATGGCAATCAACAATAACAACAAAATGAATCAGTGTTGAAGACTATAGCCTTTGATATGCATTCAAGATATTCATTCAAGAACAAGTTTTAGAGTTTACTCAGACTCCATTTTTGTCTTTTCTTTTTGTCTTCTCACTTTAATGACATGATCTCCAAGTACTTTTCATTTTCTGCAATCAGGTTGTGTTATCTGCTTATATCAGATTGAGTTTTCCTCCAATCTTGATGTTTTTTTGGTTTTTTATATAATTCACATTTTCAGAATATTTCTTGAACAGGTAGTTTCAGTAAATATTGAGAAAGAATACAGGCTTGATGCACAATTTTCCTGAATTTAATCTCTTCAGTATTTCTTTGTTATGATTGAATGACTGCCTCTTGATTTATGTACAGGTTTTGCATCAGCACAGCGATCTGGAATAAATAATTTCCTATTCTTCAGAGTTGAATATCTTTCCAGACTTAATAAACTCAAACTCAAATTCATTGCTATCAAGTTGGAATCAACTCCAGTGAGTTTTAAGAGGGAAGAGATTGCCTCTTGCTCCATGGAGCAATGGCAGGAGCCAGTTTACCAGAGAGACAGTACTTTCTGGTTAACAGCACGTCTCCCTGTGGACTACACCACCAGAGCGTCCTATAGGCAATAAAGTATAGGTGAAAAAAACTTTTTCTATTTTTCACCGCTAGCAGCCTTGTTACATCTTACATCTGCAATAAGTCTCTTTCCATCTTCTCTTCTGAATTCAGTTTGCGTATCTGGAAGCTTCTTTCCATGTGGCAACCATTTCAAAATACCACCAGCAAAACTTTACCTGCATTTCATTTTAATGATATTGTTTAATAATCCCTACATTTTGTATGTGTTTTCTTTAAAATGGACACAGATATGGTTCTAATTTAGTTAGCTAGCCAGGAAGTTATCTTGTTTAGTACTACATTCCTTTGTTGAAATATCTCATTTGGTATTTGGTCAGTTCCTGGACACTAGGCAGTATTTTGTGTCAGTTCTTTTATTAAAAAATATCTTTTCTTTCTCTTTTTTTTGTTCCTAGTGTCATCAGTGGTATTTAAACTTCTTTCAGTACCAGTGGTTCCTGCTCATATTAGTCTTCCTGCTGAAATGGTTAAATGTCAACCAATTCTCGGTTTTAGTACAGTCACTCTGTATATTCCTTCCCTCTTCCTTCCTTTGACAGTTTCAGTGTCTATCTATATTTTGCCCACTGAATCACTCATCTGGCATTGCAACTAGAGGTTTGGCTTTTCCTTTCAATTCTTTTAGCTTGAGAAATGCCCACTGTGTTCTTTGCTTTTGGTTTTCTAACTCCAATCTTTGCATATTTCATTATAAATATAGCTGTCTTTGCATTCTGGAGCTGCCCTTTGAGATCTCCTTTCCAGATCTTTGGTGTCATCATCTCTTCCCCATTGTTGTTGTTGTTGTTAGGTGCCGTCGAGTTGTAGACGACTCATAGCGACCCCATGAAGGAAAGGCCTGAGCACCGTTTGTACATACAGTGTCCAGAGGCAAGCCATTTTGGAAGTGGATGCTGCTCCTGCTTCCAATCTTCCTCGTTAGCTTTAACTAATTTATGTTCAAGGACAAGTTTCAGCGTTTACTCTGACTCCATTTTGGTCTTTTCAATACAATTTTCCTTTTAATAAAATTTTCTTTCTTTATTTGGTCTTCTTAAAATCATCCCACAACTCATCTGGGTTTTGGCCATTAATGTTCAATATGCCAAATCTAATTTTGAGTTGGTGTCTAAATTCAGGTATGATATGTTGTATTTGTTGTGCTTTTATAAATTTCTTTTAAGTTTTTCAGTTTCAACATGAATTTTCGTATGAATAATTAATGGACTGTTCAACAGTTGGTCCTTGGCCTTGTACTATCTGATAATATTGAGTTTCTCCATCTTCTTTGTCCATGAATATAGTGATATAATCTATTTAATCTTACTAGGTTTTTCCAGTATTTATCTATTTAATCTTAAGAGGTTTTTCCAGTACACAGGTTATTTATCTTTTAAAGTTGTCATGTGATCACTGGTAATTTTTTTATTATCACTAATACATTATTTTCCTGAATGCCGATAGTTGTAGAGGGGCTTCAAGCCTTTTGTTCATACAGTCACTATGAGTAGTTCTAGGCTCTAAGGCAATAAATAACAACAGCAACATATTATTTTCCACTTACTGATCTTCTTTCTTTGTTAATCACTTTTGCATTCCAATCAACAGTAATTATCAATGCATCAGTTTCTTCATCTTTGGCAGTAGCACTTGGTGCATTAATTTAAGTAACAGTTGTACTAATTGATGTATCTTCTAGACATATGAGTGTGATCTTATCCCTGACTGAAATATATACATTTCACCTGAAAGAATGTAGAACAAAGATGAGGTCATTATTAGAAAACAGAACACTTGCTAATAACACTATGATTCCATATTTTCAATCATTTTAAAGTTTACCTTATGTTTTAAAGATACAGTTAGGAAATTGACATGTTTGACTTTCACCATGGCAAAGACTTCAGATGATGAGACCAGAGTTACCATCCAAGAATTTCATGGGCTTTATAGTATTATTGATTCCAGGATTTCATGAGTGATATTGGGAATCAAACAGTTAAATGGTAGCAGTTAATTTTATAAAAGCTAGAAAGATTATACAGACATATATGAAGTATCCTGTTAACTATGTTTCTTCCCAGTGGAACACTCTTTATTGTGTAGAAATTTGTCTAGGAATTAATGATTGTTATCAAAGGAATAGACATAAACATGTTGGTCACTGTGGCGTGACAGAGAGAAAGGAGCTGCTGAGTTGGCATTAAGGTTAAGGCACTGGGTCTTAACCCTGACTGCACATTATAACTGCCTGGGGAGCTTTTGAAAAGCTGTAGTGAAGTCCCACCCTCAGATCTGATTTAATGGTTTGAGATGAGGCTTTAGCAACATTATTTTCTAAAAGCTCCCAGAAGATTTCTAGTGCACAAAAGCAGGGTTGAAAATAACTCTATCAGAGAAAAGAGTTTAAAGTATAAAGTGGCAGAGTATTTTGGTTGGAAATCAATTCATAAGCATTTGAAATGTAAAGAATGTTCTATTTTACAATTGTTGATATTATGTGCCATTGAATCACTTATGGCTCATAGAGACCCTATGCACACAGCAGCTCCTAATCCAATCCTATCCTATCTTATCCTATCCTATCCTATCCTATCCTATCCTATCCTATCCTATCCTATCCTATCCTATCCTATCCTATCCTATCCTAAGCCAGTCTCACTGTCTCTGGGACCCCTACCCTATTACCCCAGTTATTGTGTGAATACATCTCTTCTGGAGGTTTCGTCTCTTGTGCTGCCCATCTATCCTTCCAAGCATGATGTCCTTCTCTAAGAACTGATCTCTCCTGGCAACATGCCCAAATTATTTGAGATAGAACATCAAAATCATTGTCTCCAAGGAGCAACCTGGTTTCACCCTCTCCAGGACAATCGTATCAGTTCTCTTGGCAGTCCACAGTATGTTCAACAGTCATCTTCAACACTAAAACTCAAAGTTATTGATTCTTCTGTCATCCTTATTGTCTTGCTCGCTGGGCATAAGTAAAATTAGTAAGGATTCTAACAGATCAAAGAAACCATTGTAAGGTAGTTCATTGTTAGAGGGACACAGGCAAGAAAACCAAAGACTAGAAGCAGAGAGTAAAGATAGTTTATTTTAAGGTTTAGGAAAACACTTTTTTTTCTGGTTTAAAACCAGAAAAGTTGTACATGAGCAGTGTTGACTTTCCTCATACCTATTCAGTCTGTATGCTGAGCAAATAATCTAAGAAACCAGTCCGTATGAAGACGAATGTAGCTTCAGGGTTCGAGGAAGTCTTGTTAACAACCTGCGATAAAAAAAAAAAAAAATTAAAATTGACAAACCTTCCTTGCAGAAATCAAGGAAAACTTGAAGCACCTCTTGATGAAGCTTAACACCAATACCCTTCATTATGGATCACACCTCAACGTAAATAAAACAGAAAAGACAGGGTAATGGTGGGCATAGTCCAATGGTGATTATTATTCTTTTTTAAAGCGAGATTGTCTTTTTTTAATTTGTGGTTTTCTCAAAAGGGTGCAGATTCTCTGGCTGCTTCATGCTGAACAGGAGCATTGAGATGAAGGGGAATGGAATTCCTCTTTAACACTTTACTGGAGGTTTTGAGTTGAAGCTACATGTCTTCTTATTCAGTTAGAAGACATCTTCTAAGATGTTTTCTGCCTTCTGGACTGCAAGGTGCTTGTGTGGGTGAGTCCAGTGAGAATGACTGAACTCTGAGGCTCCATCCACCTTCGCTTCCTTATTTGGCAGTTATATTTCCCTTTTGTCTCTGGTCCCGGGCTCAGGGTTCAGGTTCAGGTTCCGGAATATGACTCATTCGTCAGGTTACCTATAGGAAAGGGAGCAAACCTGCTCAAGGTTGAAAAGATAATAAAGGCAGTAGAACAAGGACTCAAACCAAGGTTGTCTGAAGGCCAGTTGTGAGGGGGTAAGCTCTGCTTGATGTTCAAAGAGGCCATCTTTAGTCTTCCTCTTAATCAGGTTTATATTATGTTGTTCAGATGAAATCCTTGGTCTAATCTCTTCTGTCAGGATGGAAGGTGAGCCAGTGTAGAAAGGGATCCACTTGGAAGGCAGGAGGATTGTCGACACATACATTTCAGGTAGGCTCTTCTTAATCTCCTCCTGTCCTTGACCCTCCTTCCTCTGTGCTCCAGGTGAATAGAGACTAATTGTCACACTGCGAATAGTCACTAGCAAGATTTTAAGATCTCTGACATTACACAATGAGTTGTTGTCACTAGATTTCACCACATCATCTCTGACTTATAAGAACCCTGCACGGAACAGGATGAAACCATAATACTTTCTGGACAGTGAACTGGGAGGCAGAATAAAGCATAAAATGTGTTACTAGGCCAGTTAACTAGGATTTTCCTAACAGACTTTTTGTTGATTTGAGTTATTTATTGCAACAGACACTTAGTAATTTATGCTATTATATCAAAATAAAAACAAATAAGAAAGACTGTGTCTTAGTCTCTAGTGATTATATTCACAACTTGAATAATTTCCTGTATTAAACAAGATAAGAGGTTTATTAATTTTAATTTTTCATCAGTATTATATATCTTCTAAGACGGATATTTGAACAGCCTTCATACTGTTTGTTTGCTTATTTGTTTTCATTTGGAAAACAATCTGAACCTCAGCATAAAACTTCTTATAGTTATGTTTTGGTAATTGTTAGTCTTAGTTCCAAGGATAGATTTTGAAAAAGCATTTATATGCTAATAGTACTTCATTAGGTCACTATGAGTCATGCTAGATTTGATGACCATCAACAACTACAAGAAAATAAACCAAATTGCCTTCTGAGTGATAAGAAGTATGTATTTGGTGCTGAGTGTGATTTATAAGAAGGCAAGTAGATGCTTAGTTATAAAAGTTCAATATTTTTCTTTTATGATTGTATTGAGGATTGCTACTAAATTCACTTTATCATTCATTAATTATTAGAAAACAACAAAAAATCTTAAAAAAGTGTATAGAGTGTGTGTATCTGTACACATGTAATTATTTTATAGTCAGAAAACAACATAAAATACAGATGCACATTTTTTTCTTTTGTCTATCAGAGAGTTGTAAAGTTGTTTTATGGTAGTTTTATAAAGTTGTTTGGTGCTTAGTCCCTTGGTTCATATGTCTTTATGTTCTGTAATTCTACTTTAAGATAAATATATGGAGAAGGCCAGTTTGCTTTTTTCCTAAGGGAAAAATTATTACTTCAAATAATATCCAAGGATTTTTATTGATTTCTTCTTAATCTGAAGATGTTTTTCAAAGGTACATCTAATAGCTGCCTGGAAATATATCCCCAAAGCTGTACTTATACAAACTTCAACCAAAAATCACTCTGAAATACTTTCATTATACTATTCGTAAAGAAATATGAAACCTAATATCTGGGTTATATTTTTAACTTTTTTCAGATTGATTTTATTTTGAGATAATATGCTTATTTAATCCAGGGGATAAAACATCAGCAGCAGCATCTGTTTCTCTGTAGAAACATATGAAATCTTGACTATAGAAAGCTTATATTTTAATGTAGTACCGACACTGGGATTCAAATAAAAAATATTAATTCTATTAATATGTATGTAGAGAAGAATGCAGGATGAGTTGATGAATGGATGGATAGAAGATTAAAGGGTAGAAGAAAAAAGAGGAAGGAAAGTATAAAGGAAGAAAGAAAAAGGTAAAGGCTTCCTTCCGTTCTCATCCTTTTTTACCTGAGATAATTGCTTGCATGATTGGTTTTTTATGAAATCTAGATGCCTGAAATTTATTTTATGTCTCCATATGAAAAGGTTATATCATCTAAGGTCTTTCTTATATTTTGTTACAATGGTCATTTTTTTTTTCAATGTATGTGAAATCACATGTCAAGAAAATGAGAGATTTAGAAAGAACTTTCCATCTTATTTCTACATCTGGTTGTGAGGAAGGGATCTCTGGTAGATTAGTGGTAAATGATTATGCTGTCAATGCAAAGGGAATTGGCTTTAACTCACCAGCTACTTTCTGGGAGAAAGATGAGCAATTCACTTCAGTGCAGTTCACTGCCTCTGAACACCCACTAGAGGGTCACCAGTGGGTTGGTTCTAATTTGATGGTCCACACCAACTGTTATAACGAAGCAGCAGTTTATTTTTGTGAAATTATAATAAATATGAGAGATGTAGCCTTAAGTGATTTCAATACAGGACAGTTCTTTTTGGATTAAAATTGTCCAACAAATAAGCTTCAAAGGTAACCTTGGACACAAATCTGTATTGATAGGTTCTAAGTCTATGGAGTGACTTGCTTCTCAAAATCATGTTTGGTTTCTTTTTTTTTGTTAATTTAGATTTCCAATATATATCATAATACCAGGAAAACGGATTTGTCATGAAACTTACAGACATATGTATAAAGAAAAATACATTGCAAGCAAAAAAACCCCAATATTTTTTCTAAATCAATAGAAGCACTAATAATAAAAATTCTAATGAATCTTTTTGTCAGAACTACCTCACCAAATAAAAGTCATACTATGTGTATTATGGTGGGGGGGGGGGCGTGGATTTTCTTGCCTTGTGGTGGACCCTGAACTTCACGTTTCCTTTGGTCTTTTTATGTAAGATATAAACCTCTACTAATGTTTCCACCTCTGAAGATTAACTGGCTAAAAAGTACTATTTTTTTTTTTCTTTTCTTAAGGGAGACTGACTTATCTAATAGGTAAGGTGATAATGGGTAGGCACACACTGACTTTGGTCCGCCCCCCCGCCCACCCCATTAAGCTCTGTCCAAGGTCTTTTCAGTATCTGTTCAAGAATCTCTTATCACTGTCTTCTGGAGTTTAATAATTCATAACAACTTTCCATTGATTTTCTGAGGCTGTAAATCTTAAAAGGGAGGAGATTGTTCATCTTTTTCCCAAGGAGCGCTGGTGGTTTCAATCGACCAAAATGCACGCAGCACCCTTCAGACTGAAGCCACCAGAGGAGAGGACAGCTGGGACATTTTTATAATAAATTCTCTTTTTGATTTGCTTGTCATATTTCCAATAACAAGTGGCAGATCTATCAGCTAGATTTTAATATCATATGCATTGAGCAAACACCTTGTATTCTTTTTATTTCTTTTTCTTCTTAAGCAATTTATTAAAATTTAAGCAGTTTAATTTTAGCATAGTTGTTTTAAATCTCACATATCAATTTAGACAAGCAACAGAAGGAAAGAAAGATTTTAAGAAAAAAAATGCCATTCCATTTTGAATCACTATTACAAAGCCCTTGCTTCCCTCCCCTTCCTGTCTTTGACTAATTTACTGGGTGGGAGTCTTGTTTGTTCCATGACAGCATCAAACAAACATCAATCTAGTAATTTCTCTACAGCAACTTCCAGTTTTGCTGAGTGATTTCATTCCTACGTGTTCTTCAAATGAAAGAAATTCCAATGAAATCTGAGATATAAACCACGTCATATCAGGGTATTATTATGACAATTAGCAAGCTCTCGAACAATTCCTGCCTCCAATAGTGGTTATCATCATTCTCATCTTTCTTTTTTCTATAATGATTACCTTGCTTGCTGGTTTTCTGTTTTTCCTGCCAGACTTTGAGTTCCTTGGTGACAGTGAAAGCTGTTTACTTATCAACAGGTTCTTTGACTTACCACAAGAGTCTCACAAGTTAGCACAACTCAAAAAATATGGCCATTTATGTAAATAATAGAGATTAGTGTCTTGAATGCCCTCTTGTAGTAATCCAAAGGAGCGTTGGTGATGCAAATGGTTAAGTGCTCCACTGCATATGATTAGTCAAAAGTTTGGCAGTTAGGACGCACTTGGTGGCTCTGGGAAAGAAAGACTTGAAGCTTTGTTTCCATGTAGATTACAACCAAATCCAGACAAATGTAGCCTGTCAGGCCGTTCTGCTTTATTACATGAGTTGTTAGATGTGGAATCAACTTGATAGCACTTAACAAGAACAGTCAGCCAGTTAAGCAGTGCAACCAATCATGTATAAACAGTATATCAATCAAGTATAAACAGTACAATCAAGTCATCAACTCAAATGTTCTCAATCAATATTGCTACTCTATTTAAATCTTTAATACCAGATAGATAGGTAGGTAGGTAGATGGGTGGATGGTTGGATGGATGGGTGGATGGATGG
>NW_006399751.1:12458489-12481870 GCF_000299155.1 Elephantulus edwardii | reverse complement strand
ATTGGATGGATGGATGGATGGATGGATGGATGGATGGATGGATGGATAGATGATTGGATGGATGGATGGATGGATGGATGGATGGATGGATGGATAGATGATTGGATGGATGAATGGATGGATAGATGATTGGATGGATGGGTGGATGGATGGATGGATGGATGGATGGATGGATAGATGATTGGATGGATGGATGGATGGATAGATGATTGGATGGATGGATGGATGGATGGATGGATGGATGGATGGATGGATGGGTGGATGGATGGATGATTGGGTGGATGGATGGATGGATGGATGGATGGATGGATGGATGGAGGATGGATGGTTGAGTGGATGGATGGATGGATGGATGGGTGATGGATGGATGATGAAGATGGCTTCCCACTGATACTGATTCATTCCAAACCCTAGGACAACAAAGCGAAACATTTCCTGTTCCCATATCATCTTCATGATCACTGGCATGTTCATGTACAGCTGTTGGCATCTTGTCAGCCAATCTATGGAAAGATCTCCCTTTCCCTCATTCATCATGTTTTTCCAAATATGACTTTCCCAAATAGTTGATGTAAAAACAAGAGAGTCAGAAAATGTTCTATGTGACTTATAAGGTTTTTATTAGCTAGTTTTCATCACTCTATCACCAAACTTTTTCAAGCTGTGTCTTAGATAGGAAACTTTGTTGGAACTAGTCTATCATGAATGGCCACCCTGGTGGGATTTGAGATACTATAACATACCTTCCAGTACCATAGCCATATACTTACCAGTCATCATAGTTCAAGCTGACAGTTATTCATATACATTATACCCTTTATCCCTCACTGCTATCTTTTTTTTTCTCTATGTAATGTATCAACTTCTGACATATGTGGTGTGATAGGGTATATACTTATTCTCCATCTCCCTTTACTAGTATTTAGTCTCCAGGAGGACTGAAATTTGTATCTTTTTCATGTGTATCTATAATAATGACTGGAATATTGTATGTTTCGTAAATATTGATTGCATTGATTAATTAATCCAAAAGAGTGAGAAAGTAGTTGTAGATTGGTAGGGAGCTGGTTTTCACTCCTATTTTTACTTTCTTTTTTTAAGAATGACAAATATTTATCTTTCAAATGTTATGCATTCTTATCTGAAAATTTTTCTTTTTAAATTTTTCATACCCCGACTGTGGTATTTCATTCCCCTCTGTTCCCTTGTTTTGATATAAGGGATTCTGCTTTTGGTAAGCCTTAGGAGAATCTAAAAGGGAATGTCTATTGTTTGAAAACAAATATTGAAGTATATACAGTAATATCATAAAATATAATGACTAATTTTTTCATAATTGTTATAATACCACCACCAGACTAAATATCCATTAATGGCCTTTTATGAGCTAATAGTTTCTTATGTTGGTTTATTCTACCCTCAGAAAATCCCTATTAGGTAAGCTTAGTTAACAGAGCTGGAAACTGAAGCTCAGAGATAGTGAATAATTTATTCAGAACAACAGAACCAGTAATGGGGGGGGAATGAAATATTGGTGATAAGAAAACCTTAGCCTTTCAGTTTTTTTCTTCTTTATCTCAAAACATTGAAGTACAAAATATTGAAGATTATTTCATTTTCTCAGTACATATATGTTAGAAAAATTGATTGTTAACAAGGTTGTAGGTCTCTTGAGTGTTTAATATCGTGACATTTTAAAAATAATTTTTAACATTCAAGAAAATTCACTTCTTCTGAGCTTATGATACCTTATTCTTTGTGTGCATGCATTCCTTTTTTTTCCTACTTTTAAAGGTCTTGTAGGATAAGCAAGTGACTCTTTACACAGCCTGACTTTCTTTCTGAAGAATGGTCTTGCTGCCTTGAAAAGGACTCATAATCACTCCGTTACCTTTCCTTAGATATGTTTGCTGTGCTCCTCAGGGAGGCTTTGAAATCCTGACACTTCATGTAAGTGCACTATGTTTGCCAGAAAATATTCTTTGTTGGGGAGGCTGAGAACTTTTTTTATTTACTTATGGGCCCAGCATGGCTTACAGACTCCCAGAGTGAGGAAATGGAAAAGGAAAATGGCAAAAACAAAATTGAAACCAGCTAGCTGGTAAAATAACTTTCGCTTGTGCAATGGGAGATGGTGAAACTTTGAGAAAGGCTATAACCCTTAAGTATTCCTTCAAGTATCTTAAAGGGAAATGAATTGACCAAACACTTATTTTTGCACCAATCTTTGTGAAAAGTGCCCACATTTATTTTATACCAATAAATCAATAAATCTCTGATATGGATGCTAGCCCCATGTTTCATTTTTGTTTAAGATAAGGGCTTTGATGTTCAAAGACTAAGCTAACTTGTTCAAACTCAAGTGCCTAAAATTCTTTCCATCTTTATAATATTGACCATGCAGAGTCAAGCACGAATGCAGTAAAAATCAGGAGAACGCCAACAGTCCCATTCAAGAAGGCAAGGGCATTGATTATTAGAATGTTGATTATTCTTCTTTTCCCCCTCCAGATTCAGCAGATTTATGTTCCTTTTTTTGTTCCCCACTCCTCCATGTGACACTACCTTTAGGATTCTAGATGGCAGGTAACCTTTCAAAGGTAACACTGAAGAAATCATGGTCTTATTGGTCAAATATTCATCATTTCACAATAAACCTAAGTTTTCAATTAAACCTATATTCACCTGCTCTAGTTTTCACAGCTGATAAGAGCTTCAGTCAGTATAGGATATCAGAAATACTTAGGATCTTCATCCCCTCTCCTGCCAGCTTAAGGCCTAGGAAGCCAGTCAGAAGGACCTCTGGTGGCATTAGTAATAGGCAATTTCACTGCTAGCACAAAGACACTCCATTTCTGCAAACTTGAATCCACCAAAATCTCTACATGAGAAAGATGGGCAAATGTCCTCTTGTGTAATTTGCAGCTTCCAAAAGTCTGCTGGAGAATCCAACTTTCACCATGCGTGTCTCAAATGAACACTGTGGTCACACTTCCTCCAAGTCAGATTTGTTCTTTGACAGTTCATGATAGTCAATACTCTTCTTCTTCTACACCACAATTCAAAGACATCAATTCTTCTTCTGTCACCCTTAGTCATTGTCCAACTTTCTGATGCATATGAAGCAAATGAAGAAAAATCATGACTTGGATCAGATCCATCTTAGTCTTTAAACTTGATATCCTTGCTTTCTAAGCACTTACAAGAGGTTCATGAGCACACATTTCCCAATGAAATACTTCTTTTGATTTCTTGACTAATGCTACCATGGGTGTTGATGGTTGTAGATGCAAGTGAAATGAAATAACTGACAACTTAAATATTTTCTCTATCTATCAGAATGCTGTATGTTGATCCAGTGGTGAAGATTTTTAGTTTCTTGATGTTGAGATTCAATTGTTACGTATGCTGTGGATGCTGTCATCAGCATTGAAAGTTAGAGCCTTTGATATTCTGCAGAATGTGCTTCAAGTTTTCTTCACTTTCGGCAAGAACGATTGTTTCACCTGTATAACCCAGATTGTTGATGAGGCTTCCTCCAATCTTGATGCCACATTCTTCATGTAGTTCAGCTTTAATTATTTGCTCAGCAGACAAATTGAATAAGTATGGTGAAAGCATTCATCCCTGACACATGCCTTTCCTGATATGAAACTATGCAGTACAACCTCGTTCTGTTCCAACAACTGCTTCTTGTTCTGTGTATAGATATTGTATGTGCACAATTGAAGTGTTGTGGGATTCCCATTTTTCTCAATGTTATCCATAATTTGTTATGATCCACACAGCCAAACGTCTTTGCTTACTCCATATAACACACATAAGCATTTTTCTGGTATTCTCTGCTTTATGCCAGGATCTATCTGACATTCCATGTCTTCTTCTTAATCCTGCTTAAATTTCCAGCAATTACCTGTTGATATTTCCTGTTCAAGTAATTAAAAAAATCTTCATGAAGATTTTACTTGCATGTAATCTCAATGATAGTGTTACGTAATTTCCAAATTCTGTTGGAATTTCTTTATTTGGAATGAGAATGATACAGGAGTTTCTTCTTGTCTGTTGGCCACTTAGCTATATTTCATGTTTCTTGCATTGGTTAGCGAGCACATCCAGGGCTGCAACTGTTTGTTGAAACAATTCAGTTGGTATTGCATCCATTTCTAAGGTTTTATTTGCTTTCCATACACTTGAACTTCTTCCTTCATTACCATTGGTTCTGGATCACACACTAATTCGTGAAATGGTGAAATGTCGACTAGTTCTTTTTGGTGCAGTACTTTGTATTCCTTGCATATGCTTTTAATGCTTTCTGCACTATGCAATATTTTGTCCATTGATTCCTTCAAAATTGCAACCCAAGACTTGAATTTGTCCTTTAATATTTCTTATGTTGATAAAATCTGAGTGTGCTGTTATTGCCTTTTAGTATTCTAACTCTAGATCTTTTAACATTTCCTTGCAGCACTTGATATGAGTCTTGATCTGCTCTTTGCTATATCCATTCAAGGCTCTTAATGATTTATTTCTTTAGTTTCTCTATATTTTAGAGACATTTTCAGAGTCTCTTCTGACATCCTTTGTGATCTTTTCTTTCCCTACTATCTTTATAAGGGCATCCTGGTGGCCTGGTCGTAAGAAACTGTGTTGCAATCCCAATGGCACGTGATTCGAGGCCACCAGCCCCTTCATGGTAGAAAGTTGAGCAGTCTTCTTCCATGTGTTTAACTGCCTTTGAAGACCACTAGAGTGATCTGACTCCACAGTACACAATAAAAACACTATCATTTCAGTAACACTTTGCTTTCTTCATGTTTAATGTTTTGTTTATCATCCTTCAACAACTCTCATCTTTAGTCATTAATATTCAGGGCATTTGTTCTGTTCTTGAAGTGATCCCCATATTCAAGCAGGAACTACTCAAAGTTATAGTTTTATTTTCTTGGGTTTATTTTCATTTTTTTCAGCTTTAATTTGAAATTGCATATAAGCAATCAATGGTCTGGCACACAGGGACCATGTTCTGATTGCATTTGTGGTCAGTTTGTTCCCTTTATATCTCATTAGGTAAGCATCATATGCATACTTGACATAGTTTTGATTTGACTTATTTTATAGAAGGAATTAGCAGCGAATAAGTTGTTGGTTGTATAAATTCTATCGTGCAATATCTGACAACTTTATTATCATCAAAGTAACATTTTCCAAAAACAAACCCCGGTTATTTGTTTCTAACTTTTGCCTTCCTATCACCAATAATTATCAATTCATTTTGAATGCATGTTTGATCCTTTTCATACTGCGGAACCTGGCAGAAACTTTCATTTTCTTTATCTTTTGTTTTTAGTGTTTGATGTGTTAATGAATAATAATCAAATTGACACGTCTTCCTTTCATGTGTATGGATAGCATCCTATCATTGGACTGCCTTATAACTGAGGATAGATCTTGAGATGTTCTTTTTGATGCTGAATTTCAAGTCAACCCTCTTCAATTTTTCATTTCCAAACCTCACTGAAAAAAGTTTATGTCAGCGCATTTCAGTTCACTAGTATCTAGGGTTCCAAATTTATGTGTACCAATGCATTTTGATAACTTCTAATTTTCAGTGAACTGTGCTTTGCATGGTCTCTCTTCTGTCTTCATTTTGAGTCATGCCACATGAGCAAACACAGGTTCATCTGTGTATTAAAATCCTGAAAGTTTTACTGCATCTACACATCGAGGAAGCATCATTGTTGTTGCTGTTGTTATGTGTGGTCGAGTTGCTTGTGACTTATAGCAACCCTGTGTACAACAGCCCTAAACTCTGCTCTGTCCTGTGCCAATCGCACTGTCTCTGACACTCCCATCCCGATTACCCCAGTCACTGAATCAATCCACCTCAAAGAGAGCCTTCCCCTCCTGCGCCTGCCCTCCACCCTCCCAAGCATGATGTCCTTCTCCAAGGACCGGTCCTTCCCTACAACATGTCCAAAGTATGTTAGACGGAGCCTCAGAATCCATTCCTCCAAGGAGCCACTGGCTTAACCCTTCCCAGGATGAATCTGTTTGTTTTCCTAGCACTCCATGGTACTCTCATTACTCTTCTCCAGCACCACAGCTCAAAGGCATCAATTCTCCTTCTATCCTCCTTGGTCATTGTCCAACTCTCTGATGCATAGCAAATGATTGCAAAGACCATGGCCTGTATCAGACGCAGCTTAGTCTCCAGAGAGACACCATTGCTCTTTAGTACTTTGGAGAGGTCCCTAACAGCAGACTTTCCCATGCAATAGTCATATTTTGAACGCCTTTCAACTTGAAGAGCTCAACTTCAAGAATTATATCAATCATCTACAAATATTCTTGAGGTTTTCATTGGCCGATTATTTCAGAAATGAACTTTCAGTCCTATCTCTTAGTTTTAGTTTGGAAGCTCCACTGAAGCTTGTCCATATGGGTCACTCTGCTGGCATTTGACATCCCAGTGGTCCAGCTTCTAGTGCCACAGCCACATGTTAATAACTGTAATACGACAGACTGACAGCTGATTGCTGAACGTGGAGACATATAAGTCAAAGGAAGAGATCCAAATTGAAATTTTTGAATATGAAAACTGTAACGTCTGCAATAAAAAAAATACAATGTGTTGAATTTGTACCAGATGGTAAAAAAGACTGACAAATTTGGACACACGTCAGTGGGATCTACTCCTATGAAACAGGGAGAGCAAAGAAAGGACAGAAACATCAACAGTGTAACTGCAGGCTGTGAAACAGCTTCAAGTGCATGCCTATGTGTGCAACCAGAAACGTGGCTAACTAGCAGCACGAGGGATTTTTGACTTGTCTTCCACATGCAGGAAGTCAGAAGTAGGTTTATCTGTTCTGTAAGTACGAGTTTAGAGTGGCTATTTCATGAGGTAGCTTATTGTCTTCAGGTAGTAGACTACGCTAAAGAACACAAAACAAGCAAACAAACAAATATAGAAAGTGAAACTCAATTGTATATCTAGACCTCACTTCTCCTACAGAAGAAAAAGAGCTCAGTGGCTTAGTGGAAAGGAAGTGTGCTTCCAACACAAAAGTGCATGGTTCAAATCCATGGGCTGTAATGGAGAGATGAACAGTCTTCTCCCTTACAAACAACAGCCTCAGAAATCCTGCTGGAGGGGCAGCTCTGGGTTGATTTGGACTTGAGGGTTGTTGTTGTTGTGTTGTTATTATGTGCCGTCGAGTCGTTTCCGACTCATAACGACCCTATGCACAACAGCTCGAAACCCTGCTCTATCCTGCGCCAACCGCATTGCCTCTGACACACCCATCCCGATTACCCCAGTCACTGAATCAATCCATCTCATAGAGGGTCTTCCCCTCCTGCGCTGTCCTTCAACCCTCCCAAGCATGATGTCCCTCTCCAAGGACCCGTCCCTCCTGGCAACATGTCCAAAGTATGTCAGATGAAGCCCCAGAATCCTTGCCTCCAAGGAGTAGCTTGGTTTAATCCTCTCCAAGATGAATCTGTTTGTTTTCCTGGCAGTCCATGGTACATTCAGTACCCTTCTCCAGCACCACAGCTCAAAAGCATCCACTCTCCTTCTGTCCTCGCTAGTCATTGTCCAACTCTCTGATGCATAACAAGCGATTGCAAATACCATGGCCTGTATCAGGCGCACCTTAGTCTCCAGGGAGACACTGTTGCTCCTGAGTACCTTAGAGAGGTCCCTAACAGCAGACTTTCCCATCGCGATACACTTTTTGATTTCCTGACTGCTGGTGCCAAGAGTGTTGACTGTGGAGCCGAGCAAACTGAAGCTGTGAACACTCTCAATCTCTTCGTCATCCATCCTGATGCTGCCAATTGGTCCAGTGGCGAGAATCTTTGTCTTCTTGACATTGAGCCTTGAGGGTACATAACAATAATAACAACAACTTCTCCTACCAAATATCTTTTTCTATTTAAGTTCTGAATTAGAGAATCACTCACTAACCTATTACTTTTGAGTCTAAATCAATTCAAAGCTGACACTTCCCCCATGAGTTTTCAGAGACTGTGACTCACTATCAAAACCAAATACATTGCTTTGACATTACTTCTGGCGTCTAGAAATTCTCAAAGGAGCTCTGATAAGAAGCTGCACTGACATCTAAAAGACATGTGGTTCAAATCCACCAGCTACTCCATGGGAGAAATATAGTCAATCTCCACCCATTCTAAGAACTGCCTCAGAAAACCCACCAGAGGGTCAGCTGTGGGTCAGTTTTGACTCAGTGTTATAGAATAACAACAACAGATCGCAAAAGAAGAGATTGTTTCTCATTTTTTAATCTGCTGATGGATTCAAATATCTATAAAGGGTTGAACATAGTCTTTGAGCTAATATCTCCCTATAGACTAAACCTCTGGAGCTCCAATGACATAGTAGGAGAAAAAGACATAATTTGCATGGAAGGATCCCGGGTGGTACAATTATTAAATAGCTAGCTTCAAACCAATGCCTGAAGATTTGAACTCGCCAGTCACTTTATGCATGAAAGATGTGGCTGTCTGCTTCTGGAAAGATTTATAGGCTTGAAAAACCTTATTAGACAGTTCTTCCCTGTCCTTTAGGGTTGCATTTCCTAATACAGATACCATATTAATGGCCTGTAAAAAATATGACAGGAGTATTAAGAAAAATACGATTCTTTTAGGTGTTGAGAAATAATGTCAAATCCTCACCACAGTGGTGAGTTGATTACTGGTACATCTGGAGGAGAGCTCTGGGTATGCTGCAGAGGAGAGGGAGCCTTATATCGCTGTAATTACGTGTCAACTCCGAAGAATCTACACAGCCTTGTCCTGCCAGGATCCCTCATATGGTATGCACAACCCTTGCCACGAATCCAGCACATTGCACAAGAAATTACACATTTTAAATTAGGTGCCCGAAAGAAGCTGCTAGCTGCAAAGGAGAGGCAGCTGCACTATGATGTCTGGCCATCTCTATTTTCTGTGGCTTCGCCCAATTCATTAAGAACAAACAGCATGTTTTAGGTCTCTGTCATAAGGCACTGACAGGGCAATTGAGAAAGTGAGGACTGAGGATAGATATTGTTTCAAATTCTACCTTAGATCATTCCTACTTGTGGGATCTGGGGTCAGTTACTTAAAATCAAGGCTCCTTTGTTTTCTCAGCCCTAAATGAAGATCAATAACAGCACCTCCTTCATGTTTAAGAGACCTTGATGATGCAGTAGCTAAGTACTGGGCTACTATTTGAAAAGTTGGCACCAGGAGCCCACCACAATTCTACACAACACACAATGGAAAAGAGTCAGATATCTGCTCCTGTTGTATTTCCAAAAATGCCACCATCAATTCAATTCTGATTAACAGCAACCCTATAGAAAAGAGCAGAACTTCAGTGTAATGCTTCCAAGGTTGAAACCTTTTTTGGATTATCACCTCTTTTTCCCTTTGGCTCGCTGAGGGGGCTTAAATCACTGACCTTTTAGTTTGTAGCCAAGAGCTTAACCACTATGTTCCCAAGGCTCCTTCTGTAAAGATTGTTGTGTTACTAAGTGTCGTTGAGTCAAGTAGGACTCTGAGCACCCTGTAAACAACACTTCTGAATCTCCATCCTTTCCTGAGCCATCTTCCCACTTCCTGACACCCTAGAGCCCATGTGGCAGTCACTGTGTCAATCTGTCTGAGTGAAGGTCTTCCTCTCCTTTGCCATCCCTCCAACTTTGCACTCATGATGTCCCTCTCTAAGGAATTGCCTCTCCTAGCAACATGCTCTGAGTATTTGAGACTAAGCTTTATCTCTGTTGCATCCAAGGAACACTCTGGCTGTACCTTCTCCAAGGCATAACTATCTGTCTGTTATTCTCTGCTCTCTCTTCCAACACCACAGTTCAAAGACATCCATTTTTCTTTTGTTTTTCTGGCAGTTTCTCGTCAAAGTTCTAGCTATTTTTTTTAATGATCTTCAGCAGTGTTTTGCTTGCATAGGATGCTAATGATATTGTTAGATACTTTCCACATCCTACTGGACCTTTCTTGGGGATGGAACAAATCTAGACCTCTTCCAGTCACCACCAGTGGTGGTATGTGTCACCAAAATGTATCAAATGCCAGAAGGGTTCCCCATGGCAGACAGGTTTTACTAGAGCATCCAAATTAAGACAGATTATGAAAAAGAATTGTCCATTCATTTCTAAAATAGCCGGCCTCTGAAAACCCTATCTTTAAGAAGTACAGCCTAGAAATCCATCTAGGGCAGTTCTACTCTGTCATATAGGTTCACCGCACATAACAACATCTTGTATATCTTGTTCTTACGATTAAATACAACAGCATAAAGTCTTGGGTCTGATAAGTGCCATAACTAGTAGACAATAAAATTACTCATTATTATTCTTATAAGTTTACATTATGCATTCTTCATTCATCACGTGTTCTTCCAACTCATTACTACATCAATTGTTGTTCAGTGAATGAATGAATAATTGAGTATATTATGTTAAATAGGGTATGAAATACTTAATTTATTTCATCTATTTCCAACAGTTTGCTATTAATACATCTTGTTCTATTATTTTTAATAGCAGGAACATGATATCATTTCATGTTTATGAGGCATCTCATTTGGGGACAAAAGATAGTGTGTTCATCATGTTTATAAACTATATTGGCTTTTTTTCTTGTATTTTCTTATTGGTAGTCCATAATTTTCTGCATATGCATTTTTTTCACTGATCAGTGCTTAATGAGGGAGTTCTGGTGGCCTTTAAAGAAAGGAGTTGTGCAGCCCCTCTGTGGTAGCAAGATGGGAATCTTTTCTCATGCGATATGAAGCCTCTAAAAATCCCAACGGAAGGTGAGCTAGGAGTCGGCCCTAACTCATCAGTATATAACAGCAACCACAGTGTTTAATTGCAGACAGATTCCCCCTCCCCCAATTCACATACACACCTATTTCTTTCTCTTACAATTGTCTCAGCTTTGATCTACTCTCATTCCTGGAGGCAATTAGACAGAGATTCCCATTATGTGGTATTAGAACAGGGAGACTTTAGTAAATGATAGAAGATGCGTTCTTTATGGAACGAAGAGAATTGTTGAGAATCACTCGCCACTTACCCTGTGAGCAGGAACATGACATTATTCTCCTGCTCTTTGTCACAGGGGATAATATTGTTTCCTATGGAACAAAAACTCCAACTCACTTGTAGCTTGTCTGCGTCAGATTCATTATACACATTACGCGTTAGGCTGTGTGCAACACTTTCCCTGTTAGCCCAAATTAAGCACATACTGGGAATACCTAAGCTCCAGTAAAGCTTTATAACTTGTAAATAAAAAGAAATACCATCATTTCCTTTAATATAACAGTCAGCAAAGGAAGAGGAAGAAGTTATTTCAGACATCTGAAGGAAGACGTTAAATAAATCTAAACATTAGAATAGACCATGCACATTTCGCAATTCTGGAATTGTACTTTCATACAATCCTATGAATTCTTCAGAGGACGAAAAAGTGTATGGCAATGATGAGTTTGACAGAAATCCATGAAGATGGTGAATTTACAGGGAAAATATTTACAAGGAAATGCTTTTTCTCAGTTCATTTCTTGTTGCCTCGTTCCATGCTTACTCCCTGTCCCTCACAGAAGCAGAGAGATTTGTTTGCTTTTTCTTTGAATGGCACAGTGGCAACACAGTTGTAGATAACCTAAAGGTCTGTGGTTCGAACCTACCAGCCAGTCTGTGAATCAAAGACGAGGCAATCAGTTTCTCTATAGATTATAATCTTGGACAGTTCTGTGGACAGTTCTGCTTTGTCCTACAGGAAGCCTATGGATCAGAATAGACTTGAAGGAAGGGGTTTCTTGTTTTGCTTTGTTTAAACAAGGGGCACTTGGCTGTGGTGGTGTAATTCCACCAGCCACTCCATGGAAAGAGGATGTCTTCCGTAAAATTTTAGCACCAGAAATTCTGTGAAACACTTACACTCTATCCTAAGGGTCATTCTGGGTTGGAAACTGATTTGGTCATTTCCTTAAGTGTTTGCTTTATGCACGTTTTATCATGGCTAGCTGAGAGACTGTGAAGGTATAAAACTTGTCTTTTCCACAGATATCCCTCAGGCGTAGCCAGAGAAGTTTGCTTGCATCTTTTTCTGCAGGTTATTAAAAATTAATTCATTGTTCACAAACATAATTTCATTTCTGAGTCTTTGTTTGTTTGTGTTTTTAAATTTGAGACTACCTGTTTTTCTGCTTCTTTCCACAATCAACCAGCCAATCAATCAACCAATCATTGTTCTCTCTCAGAATAGGTGCATCTCACCTAAAATTTAAAACGACATCCTAGGCATCATTCCTGAGTAGCGTGAGTGGGTGAACAAGGATGCCTGTGAATGTAAGAAGTGGGGGGGCCGGATGGGGGGAAGTTGTCAGTGATAAAGTTTTACCTTAATGTCGTCAACTGATGGCTGGAGTTATCACCGGCACTTTAGTAAGTATTTGCTATTATTGCCTCGACAATGGAGTCTGCTTTACAGAGTCTCTTTGTGCCAGGAGAGACCATTTAAAAAGGCACTGTCCTGGTGCTGTCTCCAGGCAGGGATCTGTTATTAGCAATGGTGATGATAAGATAGCTTGCATACATGTCATGACATGGGTTCCCCTCAGGATAAGAGCAGATCAAGGGTTTTTGAGAAAAGGGCAGAAGGGGAGAATTATTCCTTATTCCTGCCAGATTTTGAGACTACCAGAAAAAGATGATTTTAATTTGCTGGCAATTAAAAAAAATTAGAGAAATTACATCTTCTATCCCTGTGATTATCTCCCTCCGGCTGCCTTCTTCTAGGCTGGGGCTACATTCATTTTGATGGTTGTGGCATGATTTTTCCTTGAAAATAATTGAACAATTACTTCACTTGTATGTTTGCATTCAAGGGCCTCAGAGTCAGACATAGCAACTCCAAATGTTAGTATATATTTTTTGCAAACCCACATTCAGATACACACACACGCATGCTGATTGGACAACACTGTCCATGAATCTAGTGCATATGTGACTGATCTACTTTAAAGTAGGGATATTTTTCATTAAGAGAGGAGCGAACTGGGGAGGGGGGGGAGAGGGCTGGGCAGGTAGAGAAGTGCAGCAATGAATGAATGGAAGTCCAAATTCTCTGTAAATGTTCATTAAAATTATTAAAAAAAGAAATCTTCAAATTTTTAAATGACTTGGAATGGAATGACACATATACTCATAAATTTGAAGCAAATAAAATTTTTAACCAATTTTTCCTTCTCCTGAAACAAAGCACATGCAATGATTGTGTGATCTGATGTCAAAGGATACATTTTGTCAATCATTCCTGTCGTGCTCTATTTTCAAAAAACAAGTCCAGTATGTATGAACCGTAAGAAATACTTATTTGAGAATACAGGCTAAGAGCTTCTGGATACGAACGGTACAAATCTTCTGTTCCATTCCTTTATGTGCAAAGATCAAAATGTCTTTTAGACACTAGAAAAGAAAATGCTGAGTACATTATAGATTCAGAAGATAGCACTAACTCTTTTTCCCTTCAAGTGATCTGACTTGCAGAAGCCAAGAAGCAGTTTGCAAAGCGCTTTTCTTTAATATTCCCTTGGAGGTTTAAGGGGGAGGGCTGCAATCCACATGTTTCTAATTCATTTGCACTCCACTCATATAAAAAAATGTTCTTCAATTTTATCTCATTGTGGTCCGGGGGCGTGAAGAAGACTTCAAATGAGCCTTCCTCCCTGAATTGAAATCCAGATGTTGTGTTTTGTCAGCTCTAAGCAAATTCGAAACTCAGAAATGTCTTGGTCATAAATGAGGAGACACAGATGGTTTTAGAACTCAGGAAGAAATCAAATGCCACAAATAATAGAGACTCTCTTAAAATATAAGGGGAATAGGTTGTTTTTAGGTTTGTTTGTTTTTTTCTTTTTAGAGATTCATTCAACTGGTGGGTTCATTTTAAAGATGGCTGACACTGCTGCTAAGAGGAATTGAAGATTTAGGGCCAAATTGTGAGTGAGAATACAGCCAGGAATAGACTCGCAAAGCCCTTCTTTATACTAATCACAAGTAGTGATTAAAATAATTAAATAGTGGGAGGGTGAAAAGGATGGAGCCAAATGCTAAAGCCATATGGTGACACCACCAGGGAAAGGGGGGGGGAAGGTTATTTTTCACATTTCAAATATTCTATCATATTAGCCACAAATAAAATGGGAAGAGGAAGGAGGCGGCAGGAGCCGAGCACTATGCAATCTGAGGCAGTGAAGTCACACTCTAAATAATCATGCCTCTGAAATATCCCTGAGAGTTCAGTTTTTACACGTTCAATTCTATCTGCTCAATTAGCTGTGTTTTTAGACAAAATTATTCCATCCCTCTTAAATATGAACTCTGTTTTAAAACACTTGTATGTTCTCTACTTCTCGTTTTTTCCCCCTCTGCACCTTTAAGTGTATATTTCAATTCGTACACAGATAAACACGTCATCACTTGCTGGCTACTAGCCCCTTTTTCACCTGAGAATATAGTTTATTAAACCTCCAGCTTTCGCTGCAAATGTCTTCATCATCAGGATAAATTTACCAGCATGAAACCTATTCCATATTGATGACACCTACCTGTGAATTTTCTTAGGAATCTGAAAGCACCACTAATGTACGTTAATAAACATGCCTGGAATGTTAATGAGTTTCTTTCTAGAAGTTGCCAGAGAATCATCCAAATCCGGGTCCAAATTCCAGCTGCACAGCCGAGTGACTTAGGGAAACTTGGCACTGCTTTTCTGAGCCTCAATTTTCTCCAAAAATATGAAGTTCTTTCTGACCTGTGTGTTTTAAGAAGGAAGGGTGTGTGAGGTACAATGTTTATGTGGCATGTGGCATCGTGCCCTGTCAATCTCCTAACCAAAAGGCAAGTGGAATCTACCAGGCGCTCCGGGAATTAATATGAGACATCTCCTCCCCCGCACAAAGATGCATTACCTAGAAAACCTGACGGAGGGTCACTATGAGTCAAATGTATTTGATGACCGTAGGTGAAGGTGGTAGTGATTTCTATCCCCAATGTATTATTGTTGTTACTACGTGCCATGGAGTCACCTGCACCTCATAGTGATCCAGTGCACAAAAGCCTGGAACTCTGCCCTCTCCTGAGTCAGTCTCACTGCCTCCTACACATCAACCCTCATTACCCCGGTCACAATGTCAATCTATCTCATCCAGGATCTTCCTCTCCTGCACTGTCCCCCCACCCTTCCAAGCATGATACATTTCTCTCCAAGGACTGATCCTTCCTGGAAACATGCCCAAAATATGTCAGAAGGACCTTTAAAATCCTTGTTTCTGAAGAATAACTTGGCTTCACCCTTTCCAGGACAAAATTGTTTATTCTCTTGGTCGTCCATGGTAGTATGTGCAATACTCTTCTCCAACACCATAACTCAAAGGCATAGAGCCTTCTTCTGTCATCTTTACTTATAGTCCAGCCCTCTTCTGCATTGCAAGTAATTATGAAGACCATGGCGTGCATCAGGTGTACCTTATTCTCTAGAGTGATATCATTGCTCTTTAGCACTCTGAAGAGGTCCCTGACAACAGATTTCCCAATATAATTAGTTTTTTAATTTCCTGAATGTTGATTGTGGACCTGAGCAAGCTGAACTTGTTAAAAATCTCAGTCTCTTCTCCATCTATCTTTTTAATCACTGCCAATTGGGCCAGTGGTGAGAATCTTTGTTTTCTTGTTGTTGAGCTTCAATCCATATTTAACACTGCAAATGCCTCCGATCTCCTTCACTTTCAGTGAACAAGGTTGCGTCATCTGCCTAATGCAGGTTGTTGATGAGTCTTCCACCAATCCTGATGCCACATTTCTCCCCATAAAGTCCAGCCTCCTGCATGATCTGTTCTGCATACAAATTGAAATGGTATGGAGACAGGATGCATCTCTGCTGCACTCCTTTTCTGATTTTTGTGTATATAGATGTATAGATAAATAGACTATATATATGTATAGATTGGGAGCAGGAGTGGTATCCACTTCCTCAACAACATGCCTCTGGAAACTCTATGAACGTTGATAAATGACGAAAGTTATAGAAAGGCTTCAGGCCTTTTGTTCATAGGGTCGCTATGTGTCCTGCTCAACTTAACAACATTCAACAACAACATAAACAACATAGATAGATAGATATGTGGTGGATATCAAGATACATAATCTACATAGAACACACTGTGTAGTTAAAGATATTGTTTTTCATATATCGATACATAACATACATAGTAACATATGTAATGTTATGTACTATGTTATTTTATATAGATATAGTTTGTCCTTGATAATTTCATAGGAGCTAACAAAATTTGGAAAAGAATTATATGTAATTATTTAAGACCTCTGCATTCCTATTTCTTTGTTTTATAAGGGATCCCTTTTGCATATACGAAATGCAAAGTCAAAGTCACTGCTATGGAGTCTTTTTTGGGCTTGTAGGTGTCCTCCATTCGGTCTCAGGGGTTACAAATTGCAGTGAGAGAACCCTGGCTCTCACTCTATCAAGGAGCTGCTGGTATTTTCAAATCAACAAAGATGCCCCACCTGTGTATTAGTGGTGCAGCTTGTTGTGAGCTACCTTAAATCCCCTGATTTCTGGTCTGGATTTAGTATGTTATTCGGGGGTTTGTGGGGTTTTTGTAATTCCAAATTCCCATCTCTGCTTCTTTCCACTAGGAAAGGGATAGGGAGGTTCTTCTCCAGTAGCTGTTCCCCCAAATTCTTGCAGCTGCATCCCACATTCCACTTTGGAACTTCCTCCATCGTCATCCCACAGGAGTCAAGAGGGTTTTCTTAGGTCAAGAAAGCACTTGTTCAATGTCAAGTTGGAAGTGACCTACACAAGGTCAATCAGCTGTTGAGGCAATGGAAACATTTTTTTTATTGCATAAAATTGGGAAAAGATGCCCTTTTGGAGGCTCCATAAGAAGAGAGGTTTGATACCAGGGTCTGACAGGAGTCTCTGCCAATTATCAGAAAGACAGTGTGTGGATGTCCACCTCACAGAGGAGGAGAGAGCAAAAACCTAGATTCTGAGTTCTAATAGCATCAGTTACATTTCTGGAGCCCATCATATCCAAGACCTTTATGTGATACTATGACACAACTTACTGTGGTAGAAATATGTCCTTTAAAATGAGAAATGTTTTACTAAGTAGTGATTCGGTGTGTTTGGGTGTTTTATGTGTTTTTTTTTAAAACATATTTTATAAGTTCATTGATTTTAAATGCTGTATAATATTCCATTGCGTGTAAGTAGTGATTTGTAAAACATACACAGGTCATTGCATTTGATCAAGACATGGAAAGATGACTTTCTGTAAAAAGTAGTATTCAAGTGGTAATTCTTTTCCTTCTTATTCTTTTTATTTAGTAGTGTTACAGTGATTCTTTCTGGTAGTTGAAAATAGCAATACAACATGACTTGTTTTCTTCCCCAGTCTAAGCAGGCTCTTTAAATGGTTGTTTTGATCTTCAGGTGCTGCCACCAGACCTCACAGTACTTGCAGACATAGGAAACTACTTTGTTCAAAGGAAAAAAAAATTCATTCTTCTCCTTAGATATGCCCAGCAGGTCTGTTAAACTCCTGTGATTTCTCAGACATTCACAGTTATTGCATGTTGCTTACAACTGTGTTTCAACAGATACCTCACACTTTTTCTTTCTTTTTTTTAATTTTTTCTGTGCAGACCGACTCACTGTTTGGTACCTGAATGAGTAGCCGATAGGACTTATTTTAAATCAGAGACTGGTTCTTCTACCTTGAGTTGTTGATGACTTGGCCTTGGCATTCATTTTTTGGAATAAGTCCTAAGTGATATTAATGGCATTGGCCCAGGAGCCAGAGAAAAGGTCTGCGGATGATAATTTTGTTAGGAAGTAGAAAAAGAAATGTCATTTACAGAAAAATCACAGTTATGTTGTGTGAATGAATATAAAGCTCATCGCCATTAATTCAAGTCTGACTTATAGTGGGAACAGAGTCAAACTGCCTTAAAGGGTTCACACACCTTTAATCTTTATAGACACGCACTGGTCAACCTTTCTCTGAAAGAGCAAGTGACACCAGGTACTTCACTCTCGGCCTGCTAGGTTTCCTTCGAATAAATGTAAAGGAACACCTTTTCTTCCACTGTGGAAAAAGGGTGGAGCTCATAGGTCCCCTAGATGATAGGATCGTGTTAAAATTGCTCGTTTGATCTCCCTTCTGATAACATTAAAAGTATTGTGATAGATTCATAAGCCCGTTTAATGCTAGTGATTCATATCCAGAACCATGAGAAATAAAGCTTGTCTATATAAGGATGTTTAGTAAGATAACAGGCGAAAACTATTATGAATTACCCAAAGTGCCTCTCATTTGAGTGAGGTATTTGGAGAAGTTTATTTCAGCATTCAGTGTATCTTAGCTATGCTGTACTATATAGATACAAACAGTTGCCAAAATGATTTTCTATCACAATCTTCCCATTTGCATTAATCTAAATTATTCTGCTTCTTGAGGAACTGTGATATCAGGAGGGATATATATATATGTTGTTAAGTGCCGTGGAGTCGCAGGCGACTCCTAGTGACCCTATGAAGGAGAGTCCTCGTCGCTTGGGTGCCTTTCATCCTCTCTCCATCTCTCCAGCTTCATAGGGTTTCCGGAGGCAAGCTATTATGGAAGTGGATGCCACTCCTCCTTCCAAGCTTGTTTTAATCAGAGAGCTCCACCCCATTCTCTGTCCGCATTGGGTAGCCAACCATTAACACATTTGACACATCCGTGTCACAGTGTTCAGCCTCACAGCAACCAAAAGTGACCGCAGTAAGGGAGCTTGTACCATGTTCTCTCAGATAGATAGATAGATAGATAGATAGATAGATAGATAGATAGATAGATAGATAGACAGACAGACAGATATAGATATATATAGATATATTTATTCAGGTTTTGGTTCAGTGGCTGGGGAGAAAGCCAAATAGTAGTTCTGCAGACTTTTGGTCCTGTGTTGAGTTTATCATTAACTAAAACCAATCTGATTTCATGACTGGAATGCTCATTTGTGATCGTCAAGTGCATCCCTAAAAACATTCTGTTGGTGAGAATTGCATCAAAAAATAGCATCTAGGTCTATTTGCTTAACAGTATTACTCTTCCCCTCCCCTGGTTACCACTCTGAGCTAGGATTTATTGCTGCACCCTATGCTATGACTCTAGGATTTCACAACAAGACCATTAGCTCCTACCACAATATTATGTCTTTCTTTTGTTCTTCAGAAACATTGATAAGTGACCTTTTGCTGAACTCCACTCCTTACTGCCTGTGTCTTTCCAAGGGCAATGACATTGCTGTATAGTAAACTTGGACTCCGGTCAGGGCATCAGATTTCTATTTTGTTTTAACCTCCAGCTTACCTGTGTTACTAGATCAAATCATTTAAATCCAGAGCTATCTCCCACCTCTGCCATTTGTAAAACCAGGAGGTTTAACTGGATAATCAATAATTCTCCAGAGAGATGAGACTTTGTGGCTCAAGCAGAGAAAAAAGGGGAGAGTTTCAACAGTTGTGCTGTAATTGAATACAGGGCACTTCGCTCCCGCAAAGTTCAAATATTCTCAACTTTCAATTGATTTGTTCAACTTTCAAACAACCTGCTCTTTCCTTCGCCATCACTAATCAGCCATTCTCAAGGGAACTAGTCATATTTGCACATTAGCTGATTCAGCTTAATTTCATTAATGTTTCCATTTTGCCTGAAAATGAAATGTTGGTGAAATGATTTAAACATCCATGGCAATGTGCCCTTTAATATACATAACATGAATAAAAAATGTTTGAATATTCATAACGTAGAAGAAAATAACTTCCATTGTATTGAAAAATTAACCCAGCAAAACATGAATCAGTTCAATAATTCCTACATATATAATTCAATGATTGATCAGAAATATTTTAAAATTGTTCAACACTTTTGCTTCCTTCTCTCAACATCACTATTAATAAAAACTCAATTTAAACGAAACTTCTTTTCCTCTTTCTTCTACTCCTGCTAACCATAGATAATACCGGTTTTCTGTGTCATTAAGTCAAGTAGACTCCAATTCATAGTAATGCTATGTGATCAAGCCTATTATTGTAAACACTATGTTGATCCATCTCAAGAATGATCTTTCTCTTCTTTGCTGACTCATATTTTTCAAGAATGTTTTCCTTATTCAAGAACTGACTCTTTATGATAAATATGCCCAAAGTTTGTGAGATGAAGTTTCGCCATCCTTGCCCCTTTTTGTTTATTTAAGGAATGTCATAGAATATCTTTTTGAGACTGAATATTTCCCTCATAATAAGGCATAGAGGCTTTATTCATACTGTAGCAGGTATTAGGACTTAATTTCTCTTTGGGACTGAATGATGATTTAATGTATGTTTGTACCACGTCTTGTTTGTCCACACATGCGCTGATGGTAGTTTGCAATTATAAGTGCACATATGTTTCACATCAATGTCCTAAAGTCTTTTAATATATACCAAGATCCCTTTAGGTGCAGTGGTTAAAACCTCAGCTACCAAGTGAAATGTTTGGTGGTAGAAACCAACATCTGCGTTGAGGGTTAACTGGGCCATCCTCAGAACCCCTGATATGCTTCAGTAACTGTTAACGTCACTGTGCCAATCCGTTTTGTTGAGAGTCTTCTCTTTTTCTGATCCCACACCTTTTTCCAGAATGATGTACTTTTCCCAGGACAGGCCTCTCCTGAGAACATTCCCAAATTATGTGAGAAAACATTTCACCATCCTCATCCTTGCCTCTAAGGATCATCCAGAGGGTAGTTACTCCAAGACTGACTTGTATGTCCTTTTGGAAACCCTTAGGATATGCAGAAATCTTCTCCAACACTGCAATTCACAGGCATTCGTTCTTCGTCTTGTCATCCTCTTTCTCTGATCAATTTTGAATGTATAGAAAGTGATCGAAAGTACCATGGCTTAGATCAGGTGTACAATAGTCTTGAAACTGACCTTGGTTGCTCTTTGAAACTTTGGAGAGTAGATTTTCCCAACACAGTATGTCTTTTATTTTCTTGACTGCAGCTATCACACGTGTTGATTGCGGAGTCAAGTAAAATGAAATTGTTGACAACTTGAATCGTTTTTTCCACCTATAATGATGTTGCCTGTTGGTCCAGTTGGGAGGACTTTTGTTTTCTCAATGATGTTGAGATATAATTAATATTGAAAGCTGTAATCTTTTAATCTTCTGCAGCAAGTGCTTCAAGTCTTCCTCACTCTCAGCAAGCAAGGTCGTGTGATCTGTACAAGTGAGGGTTTAGTGAATCTTCCTTCAATCCTGATCCCACATTCTTCTTCACAGAAGCCAGCTTCTCAAATGATTTCCTAAGCACACAGATTTGAATAGGTATGGAGAAAGGACACAACCTGACACATATCTTTCTGGATTTGAACCATGTCGTGTTCTTCTGTTCTGACTGAACAATTTGCTTTTTGGTCTATATGAGGTCTCACATGAGCAAAATTAAGAATTCTTGGATTCCCCTTCCTCTCAAGGTCATCCGTAACTTGTTATGACTCAAAATGTCAATGGCACAATTTAGCAGTCAAGTAAGCATTTAGTGGTGAAGAATTTAAAAGCCATGTTGCGTTGGAAAAAATTCTATTGTAAAGAACCTCTCCAAAATACTAAAGAACAAGGATGCCTAAGGTGCACCTGATCCAAGGCTTGAATTTTTAAATTCCGTCTTTTGAATCTGAAGGTTGGACAATGAATAAGTAACAAAAAGTTAGTGTGTTTGCATTGTGATAATGATGAAAAATTCTGGAGAGTTCTTGGACTGCCAAGAAAGGGTAGGGGTGGGTGGGGATGTCTTGGAGAAAGTACAACCAGATTGCTCCTTAAAAGTATGGTTGGCTAAACGTCGTCTTGTGAAATTGCATCATGCTTGGAAAGGTGGAAGGTCAGTGAAAGAGAGAAAGACAATCCAATCAAAAATGGTCAAAGTAGCAATAGCAACGGGCTTGAGCATTTTATACCATCATGAGGTTGGTATAACATAGCACAGAGTTTTGGTCTACTGTCCATAGAGCCATTGTGAGACATAGTTGACTGAATGGCACAAAACAACAGCTAATCTCATGAGAGTATCAGCTCTGAATTGGTTCTCATTGGAGAACAATAGGTTGAGTTGAATGACTAATAAATAATGAAGATCTTTTCAGGTGCTTGTTAACAAGTTCCATATCCTTTGAGGAAATCTGACCATTTTTGATTGGATTGTCTTTTGTTTTGTTAAACTGTAGAAGTGTTTTATATATTTTTGAATGTTAGGCCTTTATCAGAGAAATGTTTTCTCTACTTTTTTTCTCAAGTCTTTTTCACTTATTCAAAAAAGTCCTTTGATGAATTTAACTTTGAAGAGACATTATTTATTTACTGTGTCTTCTGCTGTTCGTGTTTTCATTGTCACAGCTGATAACCTACATGAAGCTACCCAGTTCATCCCTGTATTTTCCTTTATGAATTTCACAGACTCGGTTTCCATATATAGGTCCTTGCTACATTTTGAATGGACTTTTATGTATGGTTTGAGGCTTGGAACTGGATTTGTTCTTCTGTGAGAAGGAAGTTATTGTATGTGCTAAAAATAGATATTCTTTCAAACTAAGTAAAAAAATGTGTCAAATGAACCAAATTTAGTTAACAAGTTTGATGAACTTCAAAGAATATTGTCAGAGATTATAGTTAAAAGCTTAGATATAATTAAGAAAATGGAAATTATATTTTTGTTAAACATTACAACTTTACCATGTATCTAGAGAGGCATTATACTACAAAATATGGAAATACATAAAAGTTATTTCCTTCAAAATAAGTTATGATAACACACATTTTTTACTGAACCTTACACCCAAAATATCTTTATATCTCAAGTGTCATCATATTCTTAATAATCTTTTGTAAGTTGCAGTAATTGAAAGCAACACATTCCTTCAATGTCAAAGACTATTTGACTAATTTTGGAGACAGAAATGAATTTTATGAAAACACAATTATATTCAATTTTATAATTAACTTTTCAGCAGTCTGTTGTGTTTTATTAATAAAATTCCAAACAACTTCTTGTTGTGGGTTTTTTAAACAACCAACATTTGCCTATTTTGAGAATTACTAATAGTGAATATGCATCTTCTATCAAGTTTCAGAGTAGCTACGATTGTCATATGAATTTTGTAACTGTGTCTATCCTTTTCTTTAAAATCTTTTGTGTCAAATTAAAACAAATACAACATAT
>NW_006399751.1:12445118-12457479 GCF_000299155.1 Elephantulus edwardii | reverse complement strand
CCCCCCCCCAGGTGCCTGTCGGGGCCTGGGTTTCAGCTGTCCACACCACAGCACTGGGCAACGAGCTTAAAGCCCCTGATGGCTCTGGGCACTGACTCTCACCAGTGGCTATGGATGAAGTCACAGGCAATTTTCAGCCAGCGCCAGGTATATTTTTATTTTTTTAAAAAAACATACTAAAGCCTCATTTATTTCAGTTTTGTGGGTATTTTGTGGATCTTGTTGTTTTTGTCTTTCATTTTATTCCACCGGTTCACATGTGTTGAGTTTCCTCTATATGAAAGTTGTTGTTGTTGCTGTATTGTGTAGAGTCAGAACTGACCCATAGCTGACCCTCCAGTGGGTTTTCAGAGGCAGTTAATCTCAAGAGAAGGGACTGCCCATCCTTCTTCCACAGAGCAGATGGTGGCCTTGAACTGCGTGCCTTTGGGATTACAGTGCAGCTTCTTGCCACTAGGCATAGTTTCTAGGTAGCAAGGCATAAGGAATGTGGGCTGAATAAAGGATTCCTTCATTACATTTTGGTCTTAGTGTATGTATTCAGAATGTAAAAGGAGAAAAGAGAACTACATAGGAGAATATAACATTAATATTTTGTTTGCTTGCTGTTTAATGTGCACTCAGACAGTTTTCATGTTTTGGATTTGGTATGTCTTCTCTTGAACTCTTACCTATTCAGACTCTAATTACCTATTCAGAATAAATGCATAAATGTCTAAAAAAACCCACAAAAATCAACTCTTTCCATCTCCACCACCACCAAATATTTCCAATCGTCTCCTAATTCTGCTACGATCCTGGCTAGTGTCAGTGATTTATCTAGCAGAAGTCCAAAAAGGAGAACTTAAGTCAGGCTGTCATTAAACACATTTTCAACTTATGAGGGCCAGCGAGCCAGGTGGTGGTGCAATGACTAATCACTTGGCTTCTAGCAGAAAAATTAGTAGTTCAAGCTCACCAGCTGCTCTGAAAGGAGAAAAGATCTGATGATGAAACCTAACATCTTTCTGAATTTTTTACTCCAACTCACCATGGAGGGCGTAGTGGGATGATTGCAAAGGGTAGCCAATGCTGTAATATTTAGAGAAGCTGACTTCCTTGGAGTGGGGGATGGGGTCAAATGCCAAACTTTTAGTTAACAGTAAAGCACTTAACCACTGCTCCACCATGGCTCCTTACGTAAAAATTAAACAAAAATAAAGCCTACCACATTGCCTTTGAGTCAATTCCAACTCATAATGGCCCTAGGGTGATTCTATTTTGTCCTCTAGGTTGTTTGAATTACTCTATTTGATAACTCACAGAAACAACACAAAAATTGGTAAAATTTTGCCCTGACCAGGACTCTAGCCTTATAATTAATGAATATTCCACACCATCTTTAAAACTTTCACATCTTTAGAATCTTCTGAAAGGAAGATTTCCCATTTTTTTTACTTCTCTGTTGTTTTTTTCCCCCCATAAATTTGGCTTCTCATTTTTCAAAATTAAATGCATTTTCCTCAGATAGTTTTGATTTTCCTAATGCCCTGTTATAGTATGTCATGTTGTTGTTGTTATGTGCCATCAAGTCGCCTACAACTCATAGTGACCCTTTGTACAACAGTCCTAAACCCTGCTCTATCCTGTGCCAAATGCACTGTCTCTGACACACCTACCTCTATTTCCCCAGTCACTGAATCAATCCACCTCCTAGAGGGTCTTCCTCTTCTGTACTGTCCCACCACCTGCCCAAGCATGACCTCCTTCTCCAAGGACCGGTCCCTCCTTACAACATGTTCAAAAGATGTCAGACAAAGCCTCAGAATCCTTGCCTCCAAGGAGCAGCCTGTTTTAACTCTCTCCAAGATAAGCCTGTTCATTTTCTTAGCAGTCCATGTTACATTCAATATTCTTTTCCAGCACCACAGCTCAAAGCATTAATTCTCCTTCTATCCTCCCTAGTTATTGTCCAGCTCTCTGATGCATAACAAGTGATAGCAAAGACCATGACCTCTATCAGATGCACCTTGGTCCCCAGAGAGACACCATTGCTCTTCAGTACTTTGGAGAGGTCCCTAACAGCAAACTTTCCCATCACAATGCATCTTTTAATTTCCTGGTTGCTCATGCCAAGAGTGTTGACCTTGGAGCCAAGCAGACTAAAGCTGTGAACAATCTCAATTTCTTCACCATCCATCCTGATGCTGCCAACTGCCCAGTGGTGAGATAGCCTTCTATATTTTTTCCACTGTAGCACACTTCATTATTGCAAACATTATTGGGTTTTTTTAGAAGTCTGATGGGGTTGGCTTGGTGTAGATTTTCCTTCTACAAGGGCCTTTGCCATGGGGGATACATTTAAGAAAATTATTTTCTGAAAAAAATTAATGTTATAACATTTGCATTCAGGCTAAATATTCTATCAATATGTTTATAGTATATATTGACCATAGTGTACTGTGAATTGAATTTCCTAACGGTCAAGTTTAAAAACAAAACAAAACGATATCTTAGGCATAAAATTAATTGGGAAATCTATTGCATGCTGAAGTAGTACTTTTCTGTACATCTAGAGCCCAGACTCAATATGTTTCTTCTGTAGGCAGTGTTTACTAAAATCAAACTACATTCAGCTATGGATAACCTGTCTTTGAACATATGCTGTAGGCTGCACTGTACCAGAGGAATGGGCAACAAGCTGTGAGACTAAACTTTTATCATCATCTCTATCAATCAAGATGAAAGCTATGGACACCCTCCTGTGCACCTCACACTGCCTTTAGAAAAATAAAAAGGTGAAACGTTTAGATTAAAAATAGTAAATCTAAAAACAATTATTTGGCATTCATAGAATACCACTGACTTACCCCAGCTTCTTAAAAGCTCTGAATGAAAGAGAATTTGAAAATGTTAACTAGTGTCTTGCAAATGGCAGAAGAGCATGACAAATATTTTTCTACCTCAGTTATTTTTTTTAATGGAAGTCTTTTAAGGCCAAAGAACTGTACTCAATAAAATTCAATTTCATCTTATAACGAAAATGAAGAAACATATTATACGTAATACAAATAGAAATGGGGGGAAAATCCACTTCTATGAAAAGTCTTTGTCATTATAAAGATATTCCTGTTAAATAATAAATAAAAATTCATTTCTGAAGAAACGTCTTGCTATGTTATAAGAGAATGAAAGTATTGTTAGTTATTAATAATTATTAATTAGTTGTTAATCAGTTATTAATGCCAACTACAGTATTAGAATGAGGCTCCACAATTGTTTTTCTATATGGTTAGATGTCTTTTGTTCTGTCTTAACCATGAATAGAGAATAAGTCTTAGCCAATTAAGAGTCTAGATTAGGAATAATGAATAAATGAAATAGAAAGCAAACTGGGATATCACACTTTATATCAAACACAGAAGATATATATGCTGTATTTTAAGGCTTTTAAAAATCTTAGCTCTTCTTTTATGCAATATGAAGTCATAAAGCCACCCCAAATAATGTTAATTTCATTGTCTGTGGGTAGCGGTCGTTGTTGTGTGCCACCAAGCCAGAATCAACTCATAGCTGACCCTCCAAAGGATTTTCAAGATCAATAAACCACAGGGGAAGAGGCTGCCCATCCTTCTCCTGCAGAGCATTTGGAACTGCAGCAAAGCTTCTTACCACTAGGCCCCTCTAGCTCATTATGGATAACAGATACATTAAATAGGAATACATAACAAAGTTTATTCTATTGAGTAGATAATAGATAAAAAAGTAAATCTTTTTGTAGTGTTCCTTTTAAGAAAACATTAATTTTAGCAACAGAGGGAATATTTATATTGTTGTTTGTTGTTGTTGTTGTTATGTGCCGTCGAGTCGTTTGCAACTCATAGCGACCCTATGTACAACAGCCCTAAACCCTGCTCTATCCTGTGCCAATCTCATTGCCTCTGACACACCCATCCCGATTACCCCAGTCACTGAATCAATCCACCTCATAGAGGGTCTTCCCCTCCTGCGCTGTCCCTCCACTCTGCCCAGCATGATGTCCCTCTCCAAAGACCTGTCTCTCCTTACAACATGTACAAAGTATGTCAAACGAAGCCCCAAAATCTTTGCCTCCAAGCAGCAGCCTGGTTTAACCCTCTCCAGGATGAATCTATTTGTTTTCTTGGCAGTCCATGGTACATTCAATACTCTTCTCCAGCACCACAGTTCAAAAGCATCAATTCTCCTTCTATCCTCCCTAGTCATTGTCCAACTCTCTGATGCATAACAAGTGATTGTAAAAACCATGGCCTGTATCAGGCGCACCTTAGTCTCCAGAGAGGTCCCTAACCGCAGACATTCCCATCGCAATACGTTTTTTGATTTCCTGGCTACTGATGCCAAGAGTGTTGACCGTGGAGCCGAGCAAACTGAAGCTATGAACAATCTCAAATCTCTTCACCATCCATCCTGATGCTACCGATTGATCCAGTGGTGAGAATTTTTGTCTTCTGGACATTGAGCCTCAGTCCATATTGAAGGCTGCAGTCCTTGACCCTCTGCAGTAAGTGCATGAGGTCCTCCACAGTTTATATTAAATGTATTAATATAGTGGGGGGAAAGATTGACTAAGTTTTAAATAAAAATTAGGCTTACATAGCATGCTATCAAACTTTGTGAAGTTTCATTTTGTATAAGTGTACAAATGTAACACATTTGATCTTCATTTTAACATTATAATGAAAATAAAATTTTGATAAATATATATAGCTTCTACACAATAAAAATGTTTTCAGTCTGTTTTTTTACTGTTTCCAATTACTTCCACACATTCTGATATATTTTCTCCTTTTATCTCTATGAACTCAAGTTAAAGACAGAGATTTTCTTTTCATTTTTCCCCTCTGCTTTTAGCTATGAGTCAGTTCCAACTCAACAGTACACGACAACAACAACATTATAAAACACATGCTTCAATCACTAACCTCAGCATTCAGAAATTGAAGGTTTTTACCAACTTCTCCTGTCTGTGCACTGGTAAATAATTACTGGTGATTGGCATGTAGAATTTTGAAGCACAGAAGAAAGATAAGTAGTTATAAGATATAGTCTTGGTGACAGAAACAATTTTTGGAATTGTATAACATAACTTCGTATGTTGCAAGTACTTTGGTAAATATAATGTATAGGAATCTAATTGACTTTACCTGTGGAAAGAGATGATGGAAAAGCTCTCTATCATCAGTTAAAAGAAAACCTTGGAAACTTCTAAACAGGCAAACAACTGCTAAAATGCAAGTTCAATGTTTAATTCAAAGCTGAAAATAATTAATAGCCAAAAATATGATCCTGCCTGAATGTACCAGTCAATCTCCGCCCCCTCTTCCAAATCTGATGCAATGAAAGCTAACGACTATGTGAAGGTGACTATCATGCCAGACGAGTTGCTGACCTGGCAGCAGACATGCGTGAGTGGCAGCCTCGGGGAGCCCCCACATTTCTGTGCACAGGACCCCGAGCATGACCTCTGTTCCAGGACACTTTGTGCTGTAGATGTCAGAGAGGCATAGAAATAAAACAATAACAACAACAAAAACCCCTAATGACCAAAGACTAGATAAATTATGGATGACATTAAGACATTATACATGAAGAAAGCATAAGGACACTTAAACAACAGGAACAAAAGAAAAGGCAAATTGGATATTGGAAAAATTTCCAAAACTTGCTTTTTGAATGTAGAGTGACTAAAGGTCTAGAGGAAATGATGTGATTTCAAAAAAGAACTTAAAAAGACATAGTAACATGTCATAAGGAAATACACAGACATGGAATTAGGAAACCAAAAGGAAAGAACTCATCCAACCTGTCTCAAACTGATGGGGTGGGGGGACATCAAGCCTTTAGTTGCAATATTTAAGGACTCCATGGCTGAACTATTGGAGGACAAAGGGCCCCCAAATAAACAGAATTGGTCAACCTTCACCCGCATCAGCAGGTGGCATGTGATCAAGAACTGATGCTACAGAAGGAAGAATTTTCAGCTGTCCTGCTAATATTGTCAAAAAAACCCCTCCAAGACTCCAGAATTTGACAGAATAAGAGTTAAAATATATTAAAAAAAAATGGAATGCTAGAAGCATCTGTAATCAGTGCCAAAAAATTGAGATAATAGTTCTCTTGCCAAAAGAAATCTACTTTTGTGCCTATCCCAAACCAAGGTAATCTAAAGGAAGGTGGAAATTGTTGATCAATATCATTAATGTTACACACAAATAACATTTTACTGGCAGTAATTTAAGAAATGTTTGTTTATGCTGTAAATCTAAGCCAGATTCTAAAGAGGAACTGGAAGGGGAGTATGCTTGCTTATGTCAGATGGATCTTGGTTCAAAGCAAAGAACACCAGAAAGATGTCTCTTTGTGTATGTATGACTAGATAAAGATATTTGTCTATGTGTATCATGAAAAATATGATCTGATGGTACATAAAGGGTGCATTCCTAACTCAAGTGCACCTAACAACAGCCTTCACCAAAGGCTTCCATGGTACATACTTTCCTAATATATAGCTTCAAAGAAAATACAAACAAAATTTGTACAAATGAAATAGCCTTGATTTGACAGTTAAAACTGAATTCTTGTATGAATATGATACTAAAATGCAGAAAATAAAGGATGGCATTCTTTCAAATAAATGTGCTATTATATGCTTTGTTTGATTTTTCTAATGTTATTGTAAGATGAAATGAACACTCAGCTAAATTTATAGATACCAAAAATATTTTCATATTAGTATGTCGTGTAATATTTGAGATAAACTTTATGCTAAAATACTGTTGTTTGTCTAAAATTAAAGTATAACCCGGCATTATATATTTCCATTTTTAATCTGGCAACTCTTCACAATAAGCTAACATCACCCCATCTTATGACTGGAAAAACTAAGGTTCAGATAACTCAGATGACATGTCCAAGAGCACACAAGACTGCAAGGGGCAGAGGTAGAATTTAAAGCCAGGCCTGCTAGCTTCAATCCCAGTGCTAATTCCAATAAACATTTGGCTACAGTACTCATGATGCCTTCCACCCATATACAATTTCTCCTTATCTAAACAGATCACAAGAAGGAGAAAGATTTCATTTCTTTCTCCCTCCTCCCCAGGCAAACCTCCCCTCCCTGTTCTTCAAATGCTATCAGTCGAGAACAGAACACTCTGATACACTCCTACCACAGAATATAAATGCAGCCACGTTCCCTGAAGGTGAGAAACCAAAGTGCATTCAGAGAACTGAGGGACATATTTACAGCCTCCTAAGAATCTATCCTTGCTCCTTGACTCGCATTTATCATTTCTGTGGTGAGACATATTTGGGGACGCACTGTGGTAATTCCCTCAAAGCAGCAGTTCCAGGACTCCACAGAGCCGTAGGTGGTTATTCCTGGTCTGTTGATTCTGATGGGTGAAAGAAAAACTGAGTTTAGCTGCCGTTAAAGTGATGAAAGTGGCAGCTATTAGGGCTATTAGTTACTATTTTCTGTTCCGAAACAAAGGGAGAGAGGATATTAACACTGGGGGCAAAGAAAGATGTATTGCCAAGCTCCACGCTTTGGAAGACTCGCCCTGCAATCTGCAGCACTGCTCCCACACAGCTTGGCAGGGGACAAATAGTGAGCAGAATGCTATTTTTAATTTTAAACTTTTAAGCAGAAGGACATCGAGAATAATCTGCACAGTAAACATTTGGTCTTGAGTCTTAGCATTTCTCTTCGCTAGGCAAACAGTATCACAAATGTTAAATGTTACAAGAGAACCAATGGCATGTGTGTTTCATCAGTGAATCCTTTGCCAAGAATATCTCAGGGAATTTTAGTCATTAGAACATGGTTTTAAAAAGAAATAATAAACATATCTGGAAGGCAGAGAGAGTAGATAAAAAGCATGGGTTTTCTTGGCAAATAGATACCAGTTCAAGTGCCCCATCTGCCCTTTCTTTCTTTCTGTGTGACCTTGAACAAGTTACTTACCTTCCCTACACCTGTTTCCTCTGAGAATGGGATTAATAGAAATGCCTGCTTAATGGTAATACTGAAAAGATGAAAAGAGATTTATTTTTTTTTGTACGAAGACTAGGATAGAATATTATGGGTATAAACCACCCAAGAATGTTGATTGAACTCAATATTTTCATCTGTCTTTCTAGATTTTGGAAAGTAAATTAATTAAGGGAGAACTGCATTAAGGAAAATAGAATTATAAAGCAAAGGTATCATATCATTGCATGTAACATATATCATTTGCTGTGAATACTTTGGGTGTATAGCAATATCACTAATTCAGTTTAGAGTACTGTTTTATATAATCTTCTCAGTATTTCTTTCATTCCCACAGTCTATCTGGATGGGTTCCATGGATAAATGCCACAAGGACCATTATTATTTTATAATACAAGGAACTCAGACATTTAGCTCTAGATGATGTTGGCCTTCAGTAATCCACATGATAGCCTTTTCTAAAGGAATATTCTACCATCATTGAAATAAATACACATTGGAAAATGAATGGGTAGGATTCATTTTCAAGGAAACTATTTGGATAGTCGTTGTTATGCTGTTGTTAGGTGCTATCAAGTGAGGACAACTCCCAGCAATCCTATGAACAACAGGTCTGAACCTTGTCCTATCCTGTACCAATCTCAGAATCTCTGACCCTCTCGGTCCATTGTTACAGTCACTGTGTCAGTCTATCTGGTTGAGGAACTTCCTCTCTATCGCCTTCGTAAACATAATGTCCCTCTCCAATGAATACCTCTCTTAGCAACATGCCCAAAGTATGTGAGATAAAGCTTTGCCATCCTTGCCTCCTGGCTGCACTTTTTACAAGACAAAAACAATATGTTTGTGCTTTTGGCAGTCCTATGGGATCTTCAACACTCGCCTTCAATGCCACAGTTCAAAAGCCTAATTTTCTCCTGTCGTCCTTATTCATTGCCCAGCTTTTCAGACACATAGCACATGACTGAGAAGACCATGGTCTGAATCAAGTGCACCTTCGTCTTCAAAGTAACATCATTGCTCCTCAGTAATTTGGAGAGGTTCCTGACTGTAGATTTTTCCCAGTACAATACATTTCTGATCTCCTGACTGCTGGTATCAAGTGTACTGATTGTGGATCCAAGTAGGATGAAGGCATTGACAGTTTCTATCTTTTCTCAATCTATTAAGGTGTTGCCTATTGGTCTAGCAGTGAGAATTTTTGTTGAGATGCAACCTATATTGGAGATTGCCATGTTTGATCACCTGTGGCAAGTGTTCGAGTTCTCCTCACTTTCAACCAGCAATGAAGGTTATTAATACATTTTTCTCCAATCTTGATACCATATTCTTCTTCGGAGAGTTCAGCTTCTTGAATAATTTGCTCAGTATACACATTAGTTACGGGGAAAAAATACAACCTTGATGCACGTCTTTCTTAATTTTAAACCATATAGTGTACCTTTGCTGTGTTGGTAGAACAGCTTGTTGGTATATGTATAGGTTTCACATGAGCCTAATTAAGTGTTCTGGGATTCCCATTCTTCTCAATATTCTCTATAATTTGGATTGGAATTAAGGATTTTTTAAATCTATTCATACATTGTTTGGATTTGTATGGAACTCATATTTGGATTTGATGGATTCAAAACCAAGATGTTTCCCACTTTAAAATTGTGCCTTTATAAGTACAGGTCCAAAACTGATATCTGTTATTATTTAATTTACCCATTTGTTAATTCAATTGCTTAACAAAATATATTTATTGATCTCCTATAGTTATTATGCTTGACGTTGCTCTAGGCCCACAATTAGTTGACCCTACATAGAAATCACAGAGGAGCTATATTGAAATGTAGTGAGAAAAGAAAAGAAAAAAGTGAACCAATAGTTCCTTTTTACTGTACATTGAGCAATATATTTTATCCCATTACATTTTATTTGTGTCACTTCCATTCTGCTCTCAGTATGAACAGACAAGGCTAATATTGTTCCGGTGAAGGCCTGACAGCTATTCTGTTGATTTGTTTGGCATTACATTTGAGCTGCGCTCATGCAGCCCAGACTGCTGAAGGATGGCTTGGCTGAAAAGAACAGGCAATATGCCCTAGGGAGAAAGGGCAGGGATCTGGAAGAAGAGAGGAATTCATAACCAGAACTTGTGCATATGTGCACTGCTAAAGGCTCTGAACATTTGCACCCAGTGGTTTAGGTAGCTAAGAGGGAAATGGCCTTCACCCTTTCTAACAGAGCCTGGGGCCGCTTAGGCTAATTTTGAACAGTATAAGCCTTGATGTAACATAGTCCAATCCCTGCTTTTCTGTCATAATGAGCCCTGTGTGTTGCCTTCTCAGCACACTTTCCCCAAAATACAACCTGATTTTCCTTCCAGGGAACCTACTGTCCTTCAGTGTATGTTAGTCAAATGAGTTGGGTAAGCTTGGAGCCATCCTGTATCCCAGAGGGGCCAGCCATCTGGGGAATTCACAGCATGGACAGTGATCTAGACCTGGGTAAAGGCAGATGTTTGCTGGGGTCTATTAGAAAACAATTTATTTTAAAAGTAAAATATGCTTAGTTGGAATATTTGATAACTTTAAAGAAAAACGCTTAAAATGCCAAATATATATCCGGGATAGGCCGTTATGAATATACATATTATAGTGTGAATTCATACATAAGAAAAACATACTTTCAAGTAATGTTGTGCACATGTTATTCTGAGACTTGAACTTCCACCTATGATTATTTGTGGAATATTTTCAAGTTGATGCAGGTAGTTCAATTCATTCCTTTTATTTGAAACATAGTGATGCATTCCATTATATGAGTATATTAAGCACCATTACTGTATTTTAGGATGGAGGAGTGGCATCCACTTCCATAATAGCTTGCCTCCAGAAACCCTATTAACCTCGAGAGAGGATGAAAGACACCCAAGCGTTGACGACTCTCCTATGTAGGGTTGCTATGAATCGCTTGTGACTCGACAGCACTTAACAACAACTGTATTTTATAATTTACAATTATTATATATGTGAAAAATATGTGTGTACGTGCACGCGCATGCACGCGTGCACACACACACACACACACACACTACTGTGTACCATTGAGTCGGAACTAACACTTAGCTGACCCTCCAGCAGGTTTTCAGATGCAGTTAATTGCACAGAAGTGGAGATTGCCCATTCTTTCCCCATGGAGCAGTGAGTGGATTCAAACCACATGTCCCTTGGGATTACAGCACAGATTCTTACCTCTAGGCCACCACAGCTACCTCATTTATTTACACTATTTTTCTTTTAATTTTCTACTAGTTTGTTTACAAAATTCAACTGCATTGTTTTCAAGAACAAATTCTTTCAATTTCTCTCATCCTCCCACCCAATAAATTGTACAACCCCATGATTAATCCTCCCTCCCCCTGCACATGCACATCCCTCTGCTTCCAGCCTCTCCCACCCCTTCTGGATCCTTATACTCATTCTACAATAATGGTTTTATGCAATATTTATCCTTGTGGGACTGAGTTAGTTCACTCAACATAATGCTCTCCAGTCCCTCCCAAGTTAGGTAGTAATTTACAAAATCATTGCTCCCGTGTACTGCATAGTATTCCACTGTGTGAATGTACTATAATTTCTCAATCCATTCATTTGTGGTTGGACATCTGAGCTGTTTCCACGTTCTTGCAATGGTGAATAATTCTGCTGTATGTGTATTATATATGTATATTAGATAGATAGATAGATGATACATAGATACATAGATGGATAGATAGAGGGACAGATCTATATTACACAAACAAATAAAATTGGGGAATTTGAAGGTGACTTTGATACTGTCCAATACAATTGACAACACATCTATGATTTTTTTGACTTGTAGATAGTTTCACTCTGGAAATTCTTAAAGTTATCTCTGTCTGTCTGTCTATCTACCTACCTACCTATCTGTTGTTGTTGTTGTTAAGTACCGTCGAGTCACAGGCAACTCATAGCGACCCAATGAAGGAGAGTCCTCGACACTTGTGTGCCTTTCATCCTCTCTCCAGTTTCATAGGGTTTCCGGAAGCAAGCTATTATGGAAGTGGCTGCCACTCCTCCATCCAAACCTACCTATCTATCTATTCCTATATATTTACACACACATACACATATGTGTAGGAGTGGCAGCCACTTCCTAAATAACATATCTCTGGAAACTATGAACTTTGAGAAATGAGAGTATCGAAAGGCTTCTTATCTTTTGTTCATAGGGTCGCTTTGAGTCTTGCTCAACTCAGTGGCAATCAACAACAACATATATGTGTGTGTGTATGTATGTCTATATATGTGTGTATATATATTGTCTATGTGTGTGTGT
>NW_006399751.1:12442161-12445018 GCF_000299155.1 Elephantulus edwardii | reverse complement strand
ATAATGCAGATGATACAATCCTGCTTGCTGAAACTGAGGAGGACTTGAAGGGCTTGCTGCAGAAGGTCAAGGTCTACACCCTTCAATATGGATTGAAGCTCAACATCAAGGAAACAAAGATTCTCACAATTGGGTGACTGGCAGCATTATGATAGATGATGAAGAGACTGAGGTTGTCAACAGATTTAGTTTGCTTGGCTCCACAATTTAGACTCTTGGTACCAGGAGCCAGGAAATCAAAAAGACTAAATATATTGGGAAAGTCCAGAGTACTGAAGAGCAATGATGTTAGTCTGTAGACTAAGGTGCCTCTGATCCAGGCCACAGTCTTTGCAATTGTTTGCTATGAGTCAGAAAGCTGGACAGTGACTAGTGATGACAGAAAGAGTATTGATGCCTTTGAGCTGTGGTATTGAAGAAGAGTACTGAAATTACCTTGGACTGCCAAGAGAACAAACAGGTTTGTCCTGGAGAGGGTGAAACTAGGTTGCTCCTTGAAGGCAAGGATTCTGAGGCTTTGTCTGACATAATTTGATCATGTTGCAAGGAGAGACCAGTCCTCAGAGAGGGACATCATTCTTGGAAGGGTGGAGAGATATCACAAGAGAGGAAGATCTTCAATGAGATAGATTGATTAAGTGACTAGGGTAATGAGGATAAGTGTGTCAGAGACAGTAAGGTTGTCACAGGATAGAGCAGGGTTTAGGGCTGTTGTACATAGGGTCGCTATGAGTTGCAAGCTGTAAATGACTCAAAAGCACATAAAAACAACAAAACATACACACTGACACACACACACACACACACACACACAAACATACTTACCTTTATTTGTTTTTGTGGGAAATGTCAGAAGAGTTTGTTATTTAAGAGATAATATAAATGTTGATGAACGTGATTACTGGGCAGTGAGTTAAGCAGCAAATCAGAGGTAGATAATGGTTGGGAGACGTAGGAGAGAAAAAATATATCTTGGATCCTGATAAAATCAAGACTCAAAGATATTTTGGTAACATATTAAAAGAGTGAATCAGAAATTAGCAATAAAATGTAATAGAACATTTATCTGTGGAAACAGTACGGTAGTTTCAAGGTGGGAATGAGCTGAATGCATATCACAAAAAATCATAAGTATTAAGATTCCAGGTGGCAATAATTTCAGTAAAAATCAACGTGGATAAGATGGTAAGTGATTTGAAAATCGACTTAGAAGTTTGATGCTCAGAGGATTTGCAGCAAAAACTTTTCCACATTGGATAGGTCACATTGCTGTCATATATGCGATGTGAGTGTGGCTATTCACGAGAACACAGAAAGCCTGAACTTGTCCACAGAGTCACACTTAAAGAATTCTTAATATTCATAAGGGAAGTAAATAAGTCTTGTTTTTTAAATGTGATTGTACAGCCTCCATTGTGTATGCAAGAACTGCTTTGAGTATTTGAAACTTTCCAGACAAAAGTCAGTCAGGTTTGACTACCTCGGTTTCAATAGATTAGAATAAAGAACAAAACAAATCTGAAAGATAGAAAACAGAATAATGGGAAATTTTCTATGATGAAGAAAAAAAGGATGCCTAAATATGTAGTGAATTTGTCATCACTGGGCTTTTAAAAAGTGAATAGGTTTTTTATAATCATTCAGATTTTGGAAGGGAATCCTTTCTAACGTCTAACATAATACATTTTAAAAAGTAGTACAGCCCAATGCAGATGTAAGGCTCAAACTTGAAAACATGTGTGAACTGAGAAATAAGTAAATAATAATAAAAGCAAGGGAGCTCTGGTGGCCTGGAGGTAAAAGAAGCTCTGCTGCAATCCTACAGACAAGAGGCTCAAATCCACAACATGCTCTTTGGGAGAAAGACAAACAATCTTCTCCTGTATGATGTGGTGCATCTGAAAACTACCTAGTGGGTCAGCTATGAGTCAGTTCCAGCATAACAGCATACAACAATAATAACAACAACAAAAAGTATGAGATGCAAACTCAATGATACACTCACTGAATTCACTCTAAGAAGATGATGTATCAGTAGCTTGTTATAATGCATCTAATAGGCTGAAAAAGATCATTGCTTCTCCCTACAGAGCAAGACAGATAATTTTTTTTAAAAAAAACCCTAATTAAAAAAAAAAATCAGGTCACACTAAGAGAAAGAGATATAGTAACAAAACCCACAATGAATTTTATAAAGCACTAATTGGAATAAAGACAGAAAAACAAGTGGACCTTATTATTTATCTTCTTTTTAGGTAATCTCAAGTCTTGAAATTTATTTTTCACCTATTTCAGCATAGAAATGCCACACTGGTTCAAATTCAAATACTGGATATCATAGGCAAAATTCCAAATGATCCAGGAAGCATCAATAGATGATGGAAGGAATACCAAAAAGAATTGGCAAACAGAATTATTTCAAGAACTAGCATATGGTCAAGAGCCAACAGTAATGAAAGAAGGTCTTCAAGCTGCATTGAAGGAATTTAGTAAAAACTAAAGCACCGAGAATCTATGGGATACAAACAGACATGATTCAACAAACAACTGCAGCCCTAGATGTGCTCACTGAGCGATGCCAGGAAACTTGGAGGACAGTTGCCTGGGTCAACCAAAGGAAAGAGATCCATGTATGTTCCTATTTAAAAAAAAAAAAAGGTGAACTAACAGAATTTGGAAATTACCAAACAATATCACTAATAATCACATGCATGTACAAGCTTGCTGAAAATTTTTCAAAAATTACTAGACCAACACATTAACAGAACAGCAAGCAACAAATGCTGGCGAGGTTGTGGAGAAACTGGAACCCTGATTCACTGTTGGTGGGAGTGTAAAATGGTGCAACCCCTGTGGA
>NW_006399751.1:12433353-12441182 GCF_000299155.1 Elephantulus edwardii | reverse complement strand
AAAATTAATAAAATATAATTATAGAAAAGAAAAAAAAAGAGAGAACGGCCAGAAATTCAGGCTGGATTTAGAAGAAGATGTAGCATGACAGATATCATTGCTAATCTCAGAAGGATCTTGGCCAAAAGCAGAGAATACCAGAAGGATATCTATTTGTGTTTTATTAACTATTCAAAGATTATTAATGGTGTGGATTATAACAAATTATAGCTGACATAGAAAAGAATGGGAATCCCACAACACTTAGTTGCACTCTTATAAAACCTATTTCTAGAAGAAGAAGCTTTTGTTGAAAATGAACAAGAAAACATTGCATGGTTTAAAATCAGGAACGATGTGTATTAGAGCTGTTTTCTTTCTACATACCTATTCAGTCATACACTATACAAATCATTAGAGAAACTGGACTATATGAAGAAGAATGTGGCTTCAAATTTGGAAGATGATTCATCTATTACCCGTGTTACGTAGATGATACAATATTAGTTGCAGAAAGTGAAGAAGACTTGAAACACTTTCTGCAGATGACTAGAGAATTTCTAGATGGATTACATCACAACATCAAGGAAACAAAAATCCGCAAGACCAATAGAAAATGTCATGATAGCAGGAGAACAATTAAAAGTTGTTCATAATTATATTTTACTTAGATCCTCTATCAACAATCATGGGAGCAGCAGTCAATAAATTTAAAAAAGCTGTTTTAATTGGGGAAAATCTCCTCTCAAGAACTTCTCCATAGGAAATAATGTCAATATCAAGACTAAGGTGCCTCTGACCTAAGTCATTCTGATTCGTTCCTACACATCAGAGAGTTGGACAATGACTTAGGATGAGAAAAGAAAAACCTGCCTTTGAATTATGGTGTTGGAGGACAGTACTTAATATCCCACAGACTGCCAAAAGAAGAAACAAGTTTGTCTTAGAGGAGGTTCAACGGTGAAACAGCCTCACATACTTTTGCCATGTTGTCAGGAGGATCTAGTGCTTGGAAAAGGACATCATGCTAATAAAAGCATAGGATGAGAGAAAGACCCTCAATAAGATGGATTGACACAGTGAAGATAGCAATGGATTCAAGCATTTCAGGTAGCATGAGAATGGTGCAGCAGTGGGAATCTGTTGCTCATACCATGGTTGTGAGTATGAGTAGACTGAACTGCACATAGTAACAGCAGCAAAGTGTCATAGCTCAAAGGCTCAGGGGCAAAAGTGAAAGGCAACTAGCAACATAATTGTTATTCTCATGTCTTTGGGTATGTCTAAGTCCATGTAGATGTTATCTATAGTGGAATGATATACACCAGGAGCTGAGATATTTTAATTGTAAATATCAGAGAGCATGACAACGTGCAATGTGCAAGGCTCACATCTATTGTTTATAGTGTTGCTATGAGTCATAGTCAAGACAATGACACCGAGTGACAATATTGTTTGGGTTTGTTAGAGGCAAAAATATAATAATTGATTTGCAAACAATATGATTATCTCTGAAGCTTGTATTCTTTATCATCCATCATTTTTACTATAGCTAGGGGGAAAAATGGTTGTACTACTAGAAGTACTCCTTTCTCTATGCCAAAAAATTAGAAGCAAGTAAGAGACTCATTTTTACTGCAGAGTGTCAAGGACTGCAGCCTTCAGTATGGACTGAGGATCAATGTCAAGAAGACAAAGATTCTCACCACTGGACCAATTGACAGCATCAGGATGGATGGCGAAGAGATTGAGATTGTTCACAGCTTCAGTTTGCTGGGCTCCACAGTCAACACTCTCTTGGCACTAGCAGCCAGGAAATAAAAAAAAACGTATTGCGATGGGAAAGTCTGCTGTTAGGGACCTCTCTAAAGCACTCAAGAGCAACGGTGTCTCTTTGGAGACAAAGGTGTGCCTGATACAGGCCATGGTCTTTGCAATCACTTGTTATGCATCAGAGAGCTAGACAATGACTAGGGAGGACAGAAGGAGAATTGACGCCTTTGAGCTGTGGTGCTGGAGAAGAATATTGAATGTTCCATGGACTGCCAAGAAAACAAACAGATTCATCCTAGAGAGGGTTAAACCAGGCTACTCTTTGGAGGCAAAGATTCTGGGGCTTCGTCTGACATATTTTGGACATGTTGCAAGGAGAGACAGGTCTTTAGAGAGGGACATCATGCTGGGTAGAGTGGAGGGACAGCGCAGGAGGGGAAGACCCTCTATGAGGTGGATTGATTCAGTGACTGGGGTAATCGGGATGGGTGTGTCAGAGGCAATGAGATTGGCACAGGATAGAGCAGGGTTTAGGGCTGTTGTACATAGGGTTGCTATGAGTCGCAAACGACTCGACAGCACATAACAACAACAACAAGAGACTCATATGAACGCCTGGTACCCAGAAAAGTGATCCAGTGGAACGCAGAACTTACTGATGATGATGGTTATTATATGGAAGGAAGTGTGTCATGAGGATAATTGTAAAAAATAGTTTCTCAAAAAGCTGAACATAGAAATTCAATATGATCCTGAGAAATGTAGAACTGAGGTACAAACAGAGACTTGTGCATCAATGTTCATAGCAGCGTGTTCACCATTTTAAGAACATAGAAACAGCCTAAATATCCAACCACAATCAAGTGGATTGAGAAATTATGGTACATTCACACGATGAGCATGTATGTGCAAAGATTTTGAAAATTACTACCTCACTTGGAAGGGACGGGAGAACATTATGCTAAATGAACTAAGTCAGTCCTCCCATAAGGACAAATACTGTATAAGACCATTGTAGGAATAGATAGCTTGTAAAAACATGTATGAGGACCATAAAAGGGGAAGGGTGGGAGCAGTGGGGTGAGGATGGATGATGGGGAGGAATGGTGCTCACAGGGTTGCCCAATTTGATTGGTGGAGGGAGGGCTGGGTTAAGTAAATGGGAAAGATCAGGTGTGAAAAAACAATGTAGACAAACGTTGTAAGCGAACCAGTATAAAATTAAAAATATTATTTAAAAAATAGTTCTAGTAGCCTATCACCAAGAAATTCAAGGTAGATTTGGAAGAAGTTATGTAATTATTGATGAAATTAGATGGATCTTGCTTGAGCAGTGGATAAGAGAAAAATATTTATCTGCTTTTTTTAAAATATAGAGGATACTAGAGATTTAAACAAATGATGCAGAAGGTTCTTAATTGTATTCATGTTTAAGTCATATTTAGGCCAGCAATTGGTTGTTGTTTATGTATGATATGATCTATATGAAAAGGGAAAGTGACGGTACCACATACGTGCTTATGTGTCAGGGTTGCATCCCTCCCCATATTTACTCAGTTTGTATCCTAAGCAAACAATCCGATAAACTGGAATATATGAAGAAGAATGTGGTATCAAGATCGAAGGAAAAGTGTAGTAGCCTTTAATATCCAGATGACACACCTTACTTGCTGTGATATTGAGATGACACACTTTATTTGAAAGTGAAGAAGACTCGAATCAAAAGAAGATCAAAGGCTACACTCAAAATAAAGAAAATACCTTGAGTCCAAATAACACCTCGAAATCAAGAAAAGAAATTTCCTTAAAATTTGAGCAATAAGTGATATCTCAAGGAATATAGAAAATAATGAAGTTGTCTAGTATTTCATTTTGTTTGAATCCATAATCAGTGGATTATGGAAACAAGAAATCAGAATGCATACGGAGTTGAAAAAATCTGCTATAAAAGATGTCTTTAAGGTGTTCAAAAGTAAAACTATCACTTTAGGTACTAAGGTGTGCCTAACTCAAGCCTTGGTACTTTAAGTTGCCTTAAATGTGTGGGAAAAACTAAAGATTTGTTGCCTTTAATTCCATAAAAACGCAAAAGTTGATGCCTTCAAATTGTAGTGTGGTAAATAATATTGAGTATTAAGTATACCATGAATATCAAGAACAAACAAATCTATCTTAGCAGCACAGCAGAAGTCTTGTTAGCAGGAGTAGTTAGACTTTGTCTTGCATGCTTTGCCTGTGCTATCAGGAAGGTCATTGTTTAGAGAAGGATATCATACTTGGTAAAGCTGTGAGCTGAAAACATAGGAAGACCTTTAATGAGAAAAACTAACACAGTAACTTTAACTAACAATGGGCCCAAACAGCAACTGTTGTGAGCCCTTCCTGGACTGAGTAGTGTTCTATTGAGTTGTTAACTAATGTGACTCTGATTCATAATAGACTACCACTTAGCAACAACTATATGTATGAAAAAAGTTTAATTAGTCTGGTCTTAATGAATCCTCTCAACCTTATGAGCTATGTATAATTATTAGCCCCATTTTTCCAAAACTGGAAATGACATTTAAAAAAAAAAAGTGTGAGGTGTTTCGGTCCTGAAGGCATGCAGTTCAAGGCCACCAGCTGCTCTGCAGGAGAAGCATTGGTAATCTTGTCCCATGTGATTAACTGACTCTGAAAAGCTGTGGGAGGGTCGGCTGTGGTTGGTTCCAACTCTGTGGTACACACAACAACAACATCTGTGGTTTATTAACTGCAAATCACATGTTGTTAAATATTACACTGAAAAATAATTTCAATTTTAACTAATGGTTGGGCAAGACAGAGAATTTAGATCCAGACACATTTTACCATTGAGGTGGTAAAGCTGTAAATCAAGTACAAGCAATAGCAGTAGATAAGCTGAGTCAGATGGAGGAGACGTAAGGACCTACGTGTCTTTATGAAAAAGATGAGAGTATAGTTACTGAACAAGCGTGAACCAGGATTAAATCAAATTTTCCTGATTATTTTAAACTACAAAATAATCCAACATGCCACCATGACTAAAAGCAATCTAAATTAGTGGGGAGCATTAGGGTTTTATAAAAGAGGCAGAATATTTATACATGGAGCTATTTACATACTATTTTAAAATAAAGGAAGACAAATCATGAAGAAAAGCTCTAGACAAAATTCTACAGTTGTTTTTTACACCTAAAAATAGTTTCGTATTTTTACATAGAGACCGTCTGAGCGTGTGATAAGACCTAGTGCTAAAAAAGCAGCTCATTAAACAGACAAAAGTTGTTAATGTTGAAGTTTCCTTTACAAACTCACCACTAGAGTAAAAATGAAACTTTAGAGAAATCCTACTAAATTCTGTGCCTGCACTTGTTTTAAGAGAATTAGTCTTTACACATGTTCTGAGATATTGAATTCATGTAATATACCTTTATGTAAAAAATACTTGTAGACAGATGCTTTAAAAATCAGTCCATTATTATGTAATATAAAAGAAGGGTAATCTTCATTAGTTTATAGTAGAAAAATTCTCAATAGCCATAATGATGGATCATTTTTCCTTTGAGAAATAGAAATATTTTTAAAAAGATAGCTTCTATAATTTAACTAGAAAATAAAGAGATCTTTAAAAATTGCAATTACAGCTTATTACCATTTGAACAGCTTTCCTATGAGCCAAGGGATAAATGTATCATCTTTTATATCATATATCCAGAGTTACCAACACTGTGTTGATATATTTAGATAAAATGTGATTTCATAAATCTTAATTTGTTTTGATAATAAAAGCCAACGGTTTCTGTATAAAATAGCTTCCGAAGCTAAAAATAGATTGTTGCTTTTCTTTATAATCTGGACTTCAAACTGTCATCTCCATGTTTTGTTTCAACTTCACTAAGGTTGTAGAAATAGACTCATGACTGAGCCTCCCAGGAGTTTTTGGAGGCTATAAATCACACAAGAAGAGGTTGTCTATCATCCTCCCACAGAGAAGCTGGTATCATCAAATGGCCAGAAAGGTGTTTCCTTTCACCACATGATTTGCTTACTGACAGCGGAAACCTTTGTGGGAATAAATTTTAGAGAATATCGTAGGATGTGGAATAGAGATAAAAGGCTTCTTTGAGTCCCTGCTTCTCCCAGTGGTAGAAATCCATAAAATGGCACAATACCAGCAAAGAAAATGACAGGCCATGTAGTTGGGTACATAAAAAAAAAAAAAAGAAAAGAAAAGAAAAAGAAAAAGCTGTAAAAACCTGTGGTGCAAGAGAGGAGAGGAATTCAGTAGTGGAATTTTACATAGTAGTGATAAATAAAAATGAAAAACAACCACAGACTGTAAGGCAACTGGCTGTAAATCATGGACTCTGATCAAAACCACTGGTGAAAAAGTCCATAACTGGGAAAAGTTTGGAGACAGAAAAAATGAAGGTAATCTTTAGACAATATTTAATATTTTGAACTATCCTTCTTAGATTTCTAGCCAATAAAAGAAAATGCGGGCTTTTAAAACTCTTCCAGTGAAACCTCATTCTTAGAATAAAATACAATGCATTTGTATGACCACAAAGGAGTTTCACATTAGTAAAAAGCACAGTACTGAAAACATAGGCAATTTCATCTGAATGGAGAACACTGGATGTGAGACGCTAATGTAACCTTGGGTTTTATTTTCTCTCATAGTAAAGAAGGAAAGAAGGGAAGGCCAAGAAATGGTTTCTTAATTCCCCATTACTCCTGCCAGAGACATATTTTCAAAGAAAAATTACGTGTGTCCAGGATACATGATCATTCCTTGTCTAAGGTGGAGCGAGCAATTTACTGTTCACTTTATATTCTAAATCCATTTCTGGGCCCATTTATTTTCAAGTCTCCTCCATCCTTGATCAATTCAGTATTCTCAGAAACGTATCTCAGTGTCCATTACCCAACTGGTCACTATAATCCTCATCTAATATCTGCTTCATCCTTTGAATAAAAGTTTGTTTTACTATTTTTTTTTAAGATCTGTTTTTCACCTTGTATTCTTGAATTCATGTGATAAGCTCAGAGGAATTAGTAAAAATCATTTAATAAGCACCTCCACCAAGTCTGTCTCCCTACTTAACCTCCACCATCCCATGATTGTCTCTCCTTCCCCCTTTTCTGCCCATCCCTCACCCCCTTTTTTCTGGTTTTTGTGCAATAGTTCATTTACCTTTAATTTTGTCTTTCATTCACGTACATAGTGTTTCATGCAATCTTTCATACTGTATTTCATAGAATCATTCGTATATATTGTATTTTATGTAATTAATTAGCATTGATTTGTATCTATTGTTACATTGTCCCTTCATGTCCCCACTTGTATCTTTCCTGTTCCTTCATCCCTCTCTCAATCAATCCACTAAATTCTGCTATCCTATTAATTTCCATAATTTTGGGGGGGAAGTGTGATAATGGACATGGATGTAGTTGTTCCTGTGTGCCATCAAGTCAGAATGGATTAACAGCTGACCCTCCAGTGGGTTTTCAGAGGCAAGCAATCACATGGGAGGAGATAGACATGGATAGGTGGTGGTGAATGGTAGGAAGTCCAGTATGTATGAGGGAGTATGTGGGGCACGATGTATATGGATAAAGCGCAGTGTGGAAATCAATTAAAATTGCAGTAGGATGAAAAAAGATGTAGAGTAGAAATGAACACCTGATATTGTAGATTTAGAAAGTATATAAATCTACTTTTGGCCAGAATTTGACTGGAAGTACTTAAAGAGAAGGTCTGTCCTGGAGACAAGCTTGTTAAAAGTGGAATCTTGAATAACATTTCATGAGTTCCTCGTTTTTCAATGCAGCATAGCATTCCACTATTCAAAGTGGGTGACCCTGGAGGACATTATGCTGAATGAAATATCTCGGTCACAAAAGGACAAATACTGTGAAGTGCCACTGTTGTAAAATGGGACTGATATCGGGGTTGGGGCAGACTGAGAAAGATGGGATAAATTATGTATACTTCATTGAAACAGATGAGGGAGAGAACTGTTTAAAAGGGATATGTGATTAGGTATTATTGTCAGGACAGGAGTCCAGAA
>NW_006399751.1:12427983-12432566 GCF_000299155.1 Elephantulus edwardii | reverse complement strand
GTGATCTATCACCTGGATCCACAGGAGAGGAAGTGGGAGGAATACAGCCATGGAGACAAAGGCTGAGTTTGAATGGGTTCCTTCAGTGCTTCCCACCTACTAGGCACAGATGTGCATTGGAGCCAGGAGGTGAGAGGACCCTTGACTTGTTGACTTGACTTGGCTCTATGTGGGGAATGGGGCTGAGAGAGGACCATCAGGTCTAAAATGCAAGAAGAAATTTGAACCCCTTAGCTTGCTAACGATGCCTATTTGAACCTAGCAATGAATGGCTGGAGATGAGTTAACCAAAACCCAAGTAGAAGAAAAGAGGAGAGAAGATGATCCGAGCTGTGAGCCCTAGGCAATTGCTTCAACCTGACACCTTGCTCTAGACTGGACTTTGCTCATGGATGTAAATGCTCAATGTTTCTATTTGAACAGAGGATCCTTCAGTTAAAGGGCCATGCATGTACTGGTTTCATAAGGGTGGGCAAATAAAAGATTGGCTAGCTAAAAGGAAGATCTTAGGGCATGAGGCATGAAGTAGCTGACTCACACACAATCATGAAAGTAGTTATTGTTGGTGTGATGATTGTAAGGGGAAAAAAGTCCTGCATAATATAAATGAACAAGATGTAAAGTAAATGAAAGACTGGATGGGATGCAACACACATGCATAAAATACAATGTAAATGAATGATAAAAATATTAATAAAAGTTATTAAAATATAAAAGAACATTTTAAAAACAAAAAAAACCAATATAAAAGGAAGTTTTCCCATGGCCAATATATATGTATTAGAATATATTCAATATGGTTATTCTTAGGAAGCAAATTAAATATACACATTAGTCATGCTAAAACTAATATAATACTAGGAGTCAATGAAACTACAAACTAAATAGATAGCTAATACTATGCACATGGAAATGTAAATTGGTACAGTCACTTTGGACAACTATTTTACAGTAACTAGTGAGGGTGAACTTACATTGGATCACAAAATATGAAGCAACTCAAATCTCAGTGGAAATGCAACAGTTAAGTAAATTGACTCTGTAAAGAATTTTATACAGCAATGAAGAGCTGAAGAAACTGAAGAACAAATTCATGCATTGAGTTGCAATACTTAAAGATTGATTCAGTGACTGGGGTAATCAGGATGGGAGTGTCAGAGATAGTGCAATTGGCACAGGACAGAGCAGAGTTTAGGGCTGGTGTATACAGTGTCGCTATGAGTCGCAAGCAACTCGACGGCACACAATAACAACAAAATTGATTAAGGTCCACCTGATTTAGTCCATGGTATTCTCAATTGCTTGTTATACATTCAAGAGCTGAATAATGATTAAAGTTGACAGAAGAAAAATCGATGCCTTTGAGTTGTGGTACTAGAGAAGAGTGATGAACAAAATATGCATTGTCAAGAGAACAAACAGGTCTATTCTGGAGATCTCCTTGAAGGCGAAGACTTTGAGGTTCTGTATTACATACTTTGGGCATGTTGCCAAGAGGGACTAGTTCTTGGAGAATAACATCATTCTTGGAAGGTAGAGCGACAGTACAGGAGAGGAAGACCCTAGATGAGATGGACTAGTACTATGATTGCAACAATGGGATAGTGTATGCCAGAGATGGTGAGGTTGGCTCAAGATAGGGGTAGGTTCAGAGCTCTTCTTCATAAGATTTCAGTGAGTGTTAGTCACCTTGATGGCACATACCAACAATAATATGACACAGCTATGGCATAGATTTATAGACAAATCACTGAATATCAGAATCAAAAGGTATTAAAGCTTCTCTCAAATTTTAAGTGGTCAACTAAATGCAAACATAGCTAGAAGAGCAATCTGGCCTTCTGAATTTTCCCAGATATTTCTTTTTTACTAAAATTTTCCCCAGGATAATTGTAACAATTGATTCAATGTGTTAGTATTAAGTGATAGATTTTCATACAAGATCTTAATAGGAGAAATGCTTCTGTGGTTTTGGTAAAATTAACTTGGAGCTCATATCAATTTCGTAATTCTTTATGTGAAGCTTACAGAAAAATCTATTAGTAGTACCAGTACAAGGGGAAAAATTTTTCTCCTAGAACTGTACATATTTTAAAATTTCTGTTAATATGAAATTAGGAATATAATTATGTTTTCCTGTTTGCTATCAGTATTTAGAAGCTGAGAGACTAATTTGCTATCCCATCACTTATATAAGTTTTCTTCTATTGTTCTCACTTTCATTTATTTTATCTGAATTCATGTGTCTTCAGTTATAAGATGAATGAATCCCTTTGGAAATACAGAAATATTTTACTACTATTGTTATATTTCCACTAATATTATTTCAATGTTTACACTAAGTATTATTATTATTATTATTATTATTATTCTTTATTGACTCTTCCTTGTGCCCTGTCTAATTCCAGACACTTTAAAAACACCATCTGTATTTGTACAATAATTCTCCAACAGACTTTTATTAACGTCAAACTAAAAAACAGGGCACTTTTTCAGGCTTATTAAATAAGGAAGGCTCCCCCCCCACTCCCGCTTCATTTTGTACATTAAATATAAAACTGCCTCACAGGGTGGTATTGAGAATGAAAATTAATAATCAATATAATTTTTCTATGCCTTTCTCTGCTTTATGGAAATACTTTACATCATTTAACAATTTATAACAATTTAAGAAAAGTTAAATTATTTTAGGATAATATGGGCCAGAATTAGCTCAATGCTCAGACTCTAGCAGGAATACTCTGAAAGCGTTGGCTCCAGTTTGAACTAAAGTGGCAACTCCTATACAAGTTCAAATAGAATATGAGAGAAAGTAAAGCAAGTCCTCCAAATTATGGCCTTGAGCCTATGCCACATGAACATCAAAGCCATCTCAAGAATAGACTTGATGAATTGAAGAACATGGCCTCAAAGTTTGAGGAAGACTCATCGATAACCTGTGCTATGCAAAATACAAACTTGTTTGCAGAAGGTTAAGAAGAATTGAAGCACTCACTGAAGGAGATCAATGAGAATAACCTTTCACATAGATAACATCTCAACATCAAGAAAAAAAAAAATCCTCAGGATGCTACCAAAAGGAAAGGATTGGTGGAGAAAAAAATTACATTGTCAACAATTTCATTTTACTTGTATCTACAATTAACTCCAATGGGTGGTAGGAGTCAGAAGCTCATAAGACTTGTTACATTGTGTTACAGCACAACTTCTGACTTCTAGACCATCAGGAACTAATTCATAGCTGGCCTTTCATGGGTTTTTCCGAGGCTGTAAATTGAATGGGAGGACATTGCCCATTTTTCTCCAGCAGAACCACTGGTGGGTTAAAAATGCCAGGTGGGTACTGCTTTGAGGTTAGCTGTGCAACAATTAACAGGTATAAAACAAAATATGTGTGAATGATCAAATAAAATTGTGATTATAATATTAAAAACTAAAATATATACAAATGAAAAATCAATATTCTTGAAAAATAAAAGCAAAAGCTGAAATAGTTAAATAGAACTTGATATACAAAATAGAGTAGAACAATGTAATACTATCATAAAAGTTAGCAAAGACTGGTGTAAGATTTCATCACATCATGTACTCTTATGTTTGGGACTACAGTCGGCCACGGGTAATAGAACAAACCAAAACCTTAAAGCGAAATAAAATCAAACCTGAAACAACAACCAGAAAATTAGTTAAAGGCTCATTGGAAACACAAAGCCAGAAGAGTTTGGTAGCCAGTTTGGGCCATGGGAGTGAATCTTGTTGTTCTTAAACCCTAGAGACATTTTCTTCTAATTCTGCTAGGTCATTATTTAAGAACTGATTTCATTTCCTTCTGCATTCATTCTATCAGTGTTATTTGTTATTGGTGAGAGGCATGTGCTCCATATCATTAACAATGGTTCAAATTCAACTTGCAGCCTCAGCCTTCTTTTTGCATCAGTGGGAATAATCCAAGCTTTTCCAGAATATGCACATTGAATTTCATTCCCAGCACCTGCAATCTGTGTAATTGTTAAGCAGTTACTTACTTTCATAATGCACTCTCCTGAGTATTACCATACTCACCTCCCAAATAAAAACAGGTACATTTTCATTTGCTGAGACAGTGTAGAAAGGTAGAATTCATGAAGCCATTTGATATAGTGATTAAAAAATAATAATACCCGATTACATTTTATAATAGAACTCAATTATATCTTATACCCTCACTTTCCTTCTTTAACTTTATTTTTTGTCCTTTATTTCTGTTACACCTCTCCTAGGTTTCTTCTCATTACTTATACTGGTAATAAAAATAGTGTTCATTTTGAACACCCAAACTATTTTTACCTTTATTAGTTTGAACAAGGCTCCAGGGGATCTTTTGAAAAGTTGGCACGTAATAGAACTATGGCTTTGAATGGCCAAGTTCATCTCTGACGTGTCAGATATGCTCCCAAGATACAGTCAGGGCAAGAATACAAATGATGAGAGACATAAGGAAAAAGGGGTCCCTTATCCTTAGGAAATGCTAATGACAGCAGTCAGTCTCCTGCAAATCATAATGACCAAGGTCAGCTGTGAAATAATTTTCAAAACACTAGCCT
>NW_006399751.1:12417159-12427379 GCF_000299155.1 Elephantulus edwardii | reverse complement strand
GCTGTTGTACATAGGGTCGCTATGAGTCGCGAACGACTCGACGGCACATAACAACAACAACAACAGCCTGGAGAGACTTCAAGTATGTAAAAGCCGGGCTGAAGTGCACTTAGCACCATGGTGGTGCCCCTCAAAAAGAACGTCACTCACTCAGCGTTTGTCGTGTCAATACCCAACAGCCCACTCTGGAGTCTTACTAGTTTGAAACAATGATAATCAAAGAACATTTTGGATTTCACTGTAATATCCTTTCGTTTTTGAAAGTGTATTAGTTATGCGTTACAGTATGATTAGAAAAACTTATTTTTAAGAATGAAATTTTCCTCTACCCTAAACCCTCTCCTAACAAGAGCTGCAAGTACATGTTGAATTCCAATGAACCTCCTCTGTTCCCCAGCATTATGTCTGGACTCCAGGGGCTTGCATTTTGCATAAAAGTCCGAAACTGACACATATTCCTCTTAAAAGAATAGTCTCTAAAGTTGGCTAACCTTAACGTCTGTTTTAGTGCCATATTTTACAACATAAAACAAGACTTTAAGAAAATGTCATGCTGCTCTGAAATACGTACCCAGAAAATAAAATGACCCAGACTTTGGATGGCATTTTTGGGAAATATTTAATTTGGTTTATGAGTCAGACTCCTGACTTGAGATGAAACGTCAAGGTTTATAGATTTGTTTCTGAAGCTTCAAGAATAGTGTATTTTTAATGATGGTGCATGATAAGCCAAACTTAATATCAGGTTAAATTTCAGTAACTAGTATGTTACATTTCTTAGTGAGAATATCCCTACCTAAATTAATTTTGTCATTTATGCCAGGTGTTATGCTAATAATGGAGGAAAGAATAAATCTTCTAGAATTAAGAATCCCAAATTTCTATTCAATGGTATATCATTCTCTGTTACAGCTCTAAGTTGTTATTTTCCAGTTTCTTTTTAATATCTCAAATGTTAAAGGACACAAGACCAGTTTTTTAATTAGAAATCTATTTTAACTTCCACATAAGATAGTAATTATGAGTAAGGTCTCTGGAGATGGTGGTATGAGTTAAATATAGCTATTTTAGGGTAAATATTTAACAATTGGCCCATTGGAGAAGGAATGCTGATTTGTAGCATTTACTGGTTTCTGTGATTAAATACTTCAACCTCGGATTGTTTTAGGCTACCAGTGGCAAGGAGCTGTGCTGTAATTCCAAAGGCACGTGGTTTGAAACCACCAGGTGCTCCGTGGAAACAGGATGGGCAATCTTCTCCCATGACAGTAACTACTTCTGAAAACCCGCGAGAGGGTTAGCTATAAGTCAATTTTGACTCTATGGTACACAACAACAGCAAAAACCACAGTAAACTGTTAGTGAGCTCTGGTGGCCTAGTGGCAAGAAGCTGCACTGCCATTCTGAAGACCACCAGCTACTCCATGGGAGAAGGATGGACAATCTCTTCTTGTGCTGTTAACTGCCTCTGAAAATATACCAGAGGGCCAGCTATGAGTCCATTCTGACTCTATTGTATATGGCAACAATGACAGTATGTTGTTAGGGAGCTCTGGTGGCCTACAAGTAAGGACCTTTATTGTCAACTCAAAGGCATATGGTTCAAATCCAGCTGCTCTGTAGGAGAAAGATGGGCAATTTCCTTCCATAAGATTTATTGCCTCTTAAAACCCACTGGAAAATCCGGCTCTGACCCAAGTGTACATAACAACAATAACACCTGTCTGATGTTAGGATACCTGGTGGCACAATGGTTAGCCAAAACTTTAGTGGTTAGGAGAAAAGTCCTTAAAGATCTGCTTCTATAATGTTGACTACCTAGCTAGCACCCTAGAATGAAATTGACTCAGCCTTGGGGATTCGCTCTGATTGAGGGTGACTTGATAGCAAACGCCACCATCACCACAGTGGTGGAGTGCTTGGAGGTGTGAAAAGATGCTTACAATTAGCTCCGGTACCTCCCAGAAGATCTTTCCAGCACATCTGCTTCAGTCTCATCTCTACTGCCCAGGACCTCGATTTGCTTGACTGATGTAGAGACATATTTTTGTGCTTTATTTTTCTCAAATATAATGTGGATATATTAAAAAAATCCCTCTCATATTACATACTGAGAGCTAAAGTCTTTCAGCAGTCCTACCCATATAAATGCTGTGTAAGTGCTTATGGTGATTAATATTTTGCTCATCTGCTGAGGCTCCAAACAAAATACTGCAGATCCTTCTGCTTCACTCCAGACAGGATCGTGCTCTGAGTTTAACCCTGAAGCATAAATATTATTTACTTCTCACCCGTTTTTCCTAATATAGTTTTCTGTGAGCTTATCATTTTCTTCAAAGTGTTGTTTTCGTCAGATGCCATCCTGTGAGCTCCAACATAGAGGTCCTACATAGAGCAGAACAAGACACGCCTGGATAACATCCCTATTTATTGCTAGTACATGCCAAACTTGACTTGATAACTCACTTCACTGTGTTTACAGAAACAAATAAATAATAAAACTCACCTGGAAGGCAATGATGTCAGTCTAGAGACTAAGGTGCACCTGACTAAGGCCATGGTCTTCGCAGTTACTTGCTATGCATCAGAGAGCTGGATAATAACTAAGGATGACAGAATAAGAATCAATGCCTTTGGGTTGCAGCGCTGGAGAAGAGTATTGAATAATACCATGGACTGCTAGGAGAACAAACATCCTTCAGAAAGTGAAACCAAGTTGCTCCTTGGACACAAGGATTTTCAAGCTTCCTCTGACATACTTTGGACATGTTGCAAGGAGAGACCAGTCCTTGGAGAGGGACATCATGCTTGGGAGGGAGGAGGGACAGCAAAGGAGAGGAAGACTCTGGATGAGATAGATTGTCTCAGTGACTGGGGTAATGAGGGCAGGTGTATCAGAGACAATAAGGTTGGCTCAAGATAGATCAAGGTTCAGAGTTCTTGTACATAAGTTCTCTATGAGTCACAAGTGACTCAACAGCACATAACAACAACCATTGGTAACAGTTGGGTTTTCCTTTTAAGAGGTTTGTATAGTTTTCAACTCCCTTTATTTCCTTAGAATGTTCATAATATCACAGGTTGACTTTTTCTGCCTTAGTCTTATAAATAAGATTGACTTTTGCTCTGCATTCAGTAGGTTTCTGTCTTAATATGAGACACTAAGAAGCTGAGGCAACATTCCAGGAGTTATAAACTGATGTCTAAGTAAAACAAAATGTGCCCTGGCGGGACAATGGTTAAGCTCTGAAAGATGAGTAATTTGAACCTAGCTGCTGCTCCAGAGGAGAAAGATGTGGCACTCTGTTTTATAAAGATTTACATATTTAAAAAGAATATTCATATTAGTGTTGTTGTTGTTGTTCTTAAGTGCCGTCAAGTCATAGGCGACTCATAGCGACCCTATGAGTCATACTAGAGTGCATACAAAATTCATATCCATTGTGTTTCACACTCTCCTTCCTTGGCATTATGTTTCATACTTTTGGGACGGATCTGCTCTGTCTTTACGTGTTGACTGTTAGAATCCATTTATGGCAACGGTTTTTTGTTTTATTTTTACGTACGGCAACACTATCTGACTTTGGTACTGAACTAAATTGGCAGTGGCTGGACCCAACTTCATTCAGTTTTACTTTTCCAGGCCCTGCAAGGGATTGTTGCTGTTGCTCCATAAATAATTCTCTTTTACGCTGGACCAATTCCTTTTCATGTAGATTTGTTATTATTACCCCTGTTCATTGTAAAGTTCTTGAAGATAATAACTGTGGGGTTTTAAATGCAAATTCCCTTAAAAATAAAAACAACAGACCCAATACAAGAAGAAATTTGAAAAGTTACCTGTTTTTAAAAATGTGTTTGTATCAAAAACTTTCTCTCTTCTTCTCTTTGTCTTTCACACGCACCCCAACACAAACAAAACCACCTCAAAATACGCACATATACACATAGAACCAAACTTGAATGGTTTCATAAGTAAACTCTACCTTACTCTTAAAGGAAAAATAACACCAGTCTTACTCAATTCTTCTGTAGAAAACAAGAGAAAAAGCAGATTGATTAATTGTTCCAGAAACGTGCATACCTCAGATACTAACTGTTGGAAAAGGAGTAAATAAAACTAGGAAAGAAATAAAGTTAAAAACCAATAGTACTCACTGATTTCAATATCATAAGCATTAAACAATAACAAATACTTCTGGCATTAAGTAAAAAGGATCATTACTTTATTCCAAGAATTCAGGGCACACCAAATTTGGGGGGGGGGGAATCAATCAATATAAATGTCCAAGTTAATTTCAAAGATGAATAAGATTTGAAAAAGAAAAAAAAAAACTCATTCGCAGTATCATCTTTCAAAAGTTCAGCAGAAAAGGGAAAATGTCAAAGTAGTCTGACTTTTAAAAAAATGTAAGGAACATCAACAATCTGCATTATGCAGATGACATAACCCTGCTTGCTGAAACTGAGGAGGACCTGAAGCCCTTGCTGCGGAGGGTCAAGGACAGCAACCTTCAATATGGATTGAGGCTCAACGTCAAGGAGACAAAGATTCTCATCACTGGACCAATTGGCAGCATCAGGATGGATGATGAAGACATTGAGATTGTTCACATATTTAGTCTGCTTGGCTCCACAATCAACATTCTTGGCACCAGCAGCCAGGAAATTAAAAGAGGTATTGCCATGGGAAAGTCTTCTGTTAGGGAACTCTCCAAAGTACTGAAGAGCAATGGTGTCTCTCTGGAGACTAATGTGCGTCTGATACAGACCATGGTCTTTGCAATCACTTGTTATGCATCAGAGAGTTGAACAATGACTAGGAAGGATAGAAGGAGAATTGATGCTTTTGAGCTTTGGTGCTGGAGAAGAGTATTGAGGGTACCATGGACTGCTAGGAAAACAAACAGATGCATCTTAGAGAGGGTTAAACCAGGCAACTCCTTGGAGGCAAAGATTCTGAGGCTTCATCTAACATACTTTGGACATGTTGTAAGGAGAGACCGGTCCTTGGAGAAGGACATCGTGCTTGGGAGGGTGGAGGGCAGGTGCAGGAGGGGAAGGCCCTCTAGGAGATGGATTGATTCAGTGACTGGGGCAATCGTGATGAGTGTGTCAGAGACAATGAGATTGGCACAGGACAGAGCAGAATTTAGGTCTTTTGTACATAGGGTCGCTATGAGTCGCAAGCGACTCGACGGCACATAACAACAACAAGGAACATCGTTCATTTTGAAGTCATAAAACCCATAAACAACTGGAAAAAGACTAATGCTGGTAGAAATTGCTCAAGGTATATTTCTTATAGCGATAAAAATTTAGATGTTCGAAATATAACTAAATAAAAGAACCAGTGTCTAGCTACACAAATAGCGATGACTAGGTTCTGACTGGACACTCCACAACATCACAACTGAAAATCTACTTTCAGGCTAAATACACAGCCTCAAAATACCTCAACAATGTGCATAAGGAAGCTAAAGCTGTCCTCAGACTTCTCCTCTGAAACTCTTAAATTTGGAAAGTAGTAGAGCTTCTTCCTGGAGAGTCTTGTCAGAGAAATTGAATTACCTTTAAGTAATTCTTTGCTTCTAGTTAAAGAAAAAAAGATTCTTAGAAAGATGTTTGGTCACTTAAGGGGGAGGGCACCAAAAGGAACCTTAATATAGAAAGGATATCTTGGTTTGATTTTTGGCTTGGGCTTATGTTAGAAAATATTTACTTATATCTAAATCCGGATAGGAATGTCATTTATATAGAATTACCATATTCACAAGCATAAAGGTCATTCTTGCATAAAAACTACACTTAAGCTTTAGACTCAGATGCTTGTCATTTAGACATGGCTCCTGTGTGGATTTTCTGAATTGCTTCCAGCTTCTACTTTCAGTCCCCAAATAAGCATATTGGTCAGGGCAGTCTTGATGAGGCTGCATTCTCAGCAAGCAGTTCTCGTGCATTTCGCCCATGAAAACAGTCCATCATACTTTATCAATAATAATTTGTTTGTTTGAATTCTTCTAATTATTTGGAACTGTGCATAGTATTTCTAATTAGTTTCTCTCTACTGATTTCCTTTTCTCTGCAACCTTCCAAATGTCTGACCTCCGGAAACTTTTGATGGCACCTCAGCCATCGAGTACTCTATATTTTCTATTATAAATGAAACATATATTCATTTAACAAAATTTAGAAAATATAAAAAATGTAGAAAAAACTAAAAATACATCTCTGACAATGTGTTGCTTTTGTTAGGAGCCCTCAAGTCGTAAATGACTCATAGAAACCCTGTGAACGAAAGACCTGAACACTTGTATAACTTTCTTTGTTTCTTCACGTTCCTAAAGTTTTCAGAGGCGAGCTACTTCAAAAGTGGATTTCATTCCTACATCCAAGACTTTTGATAATAAATACTTAAAAAAATACTTGAGATAGACAGGTAGATATAGAGATACAGATAGATGTAGATAGAGATATAGAGATAGAGACATAGAGATAGAGATACAGAGATAGATACAGAGAATAGATGTAGATATAGATAGATGATATAGATATAGATATATAGATACAGGTGATATATATATAGATATAGGTGATATATATATAGATACAGGTGATAGATATAGATATAGATGTAGATGTAGATGTAGATGTAGGTGTAGGTGTAGATGTAGGTGTCGATATCGATATACATATACATATATAGATACAGATGATAGAGATGTCTCTCTGTATCATATATATCTATATCTCTATATCTCTACCTAATCTCTATCTCTATCATCTCTATCTCCATCTCTAACTATATCTATATCTATATCACACACACAAAAGATATGTATGCATTCTTATTAAATAAATGAAACTATTGTTTAAGCACAGAATACTATTTCAAACCATTTCGAAAGTTTTCTAGTCCTTTTCCCAGCTATGTGTTCCTCATATTCCACTTATAATGCTTCCTCAATATGCCCCATTGTTTCTCATTTCTGTATCTTCAATAATGATATTGCCACTTGGTAATCTAAACCTTAGAAGCTAGAATGGTGAAACTTCTTCTCACATAGATTGGGTAGGTTGTTAAGAGGGATCAAACCTTGGAGAACACCAAGCTTACTTAGTGAAGAGGAGGGTTAATGAAAAGGTGCAAAACCCTCAGTGAGATGGGGTTACAGTTACTGCAACAATTTTGCTCATGGGAAATCTGTATTTTGACCAGGAGGCTATTGTTCAAACAGAGTGAGGGAACACTCCATAGTTTAGAATCAAAGGAGTGTGTCATGGATGCAGATTTTCTCCATATCTTTTTATTCTATATGCAGAACACATCATTTGAAAGATTGGATTTGATGAAGAAAAAAAGTGACATTAGAGTTGGAGGAAGTCTCAACAATAACCGCAATTCAATCGGGTGATCCACAATTAACACCCTTGCCACGAGCAGACAGGAAATCAAAAGATGAACGATGTTGGTAAAATCTGCTATCAAGGACCTCTCTGGGTGCTAAAGAGCAACAGTGTTAGTCTAGGCACTGTAAAGTGTGTCTGATCCATCTTCTCAATTACTTGCCATGCATCAGAGAGCTGGAAAATGCCTTAGGATGGCAGAAGAAGATTTGATGCCTTTGTGCTCTGAGGCTGAGAAAGAGCATGAAAAATTATGTGGGTTGTCAAGCAAACAAAGAGGTCTGCCTTGGAGAGGGTGAGACCAAGCTGCTTCTTGGAGGCTAGGATTTTGAAGCTCCATCTCACATACTTTGAGCATGTTGTCAGGAGGGACTGGTCTTTGGAGACCTATGCCATGCTCTGAAGCGTGGAAAGTCAGTGTAGAAGCAGCAGACCCCTGAATGATATGGATTGCCACAGTGACTATGGTAACGGGGCCAGGTGAAGTTGGCTCAGGGTAGGGCTACATTTAGTGCCATTGCTCACCGGGTCGCTATGAGGCCTAGGCAACTAGATGACACATGACAACGACAACAACTGTTATTCGACTTCTGAAGAACACTCAAAAAAAGTAACCATCTTCTGGATTTCTGAGGATACAAATCATGAGGGGAGAAAACTGCCCATTTTTCTCCGTAGGAGCCCTCAGTGGATTAGAATTGCCAGAGAGAAGCAGCCTTTGGATTAGCAACTCAATTGGCTACAGCATATGCCACAAAAGCTAACATTCAATTGGTTTTCAGAGATTATAAAAAGCACAGGAGGAGATTGCCACCTTCCTTCTTAGGAGCCTCTGATGCCTTTGAACCACCAGAGAGACTAGATCTTTGAGTTACTAGTGCAACTCCTTATTACCTATGTCTCCACAGCCGTAGGGGCCTAAGAGTGAGCGCTGGTGGTGTAGTCCTGTACGGAGTTGCACTGCTAACCCCAAGGCCTGCCGGGTAGGTCGAATGGACCAGCCGCTTCTTAGGAGAAAGATGGGAAATCTCCTCTTTGACATCTTAAACCCATTGAAGGGTCAGCTATGAGCCAGTTTCTACTTGAAGGCAATGGGGTGGGGGGAAGGGAGGGAACTAAGATACAAAAGCAGAAGCCCAAAGTCTTGTTAAGCAGGAAAAGGGCAACTATTGTTTTAGAAACTTATGCTGGACAGCAGAGCACACAGTGGCCTAAAGCTGTCCCCAAACTTTTTGTGAGGAGAGCTCTCTGTAATCACGCCTCTGGGCCCAGCTGTGTGGCGATGCAGCCATCTTTCTTTGTGGACACATACAAGTTTTCATGAGGCTTTTTCTGACCACTTCTTCCTATCACTCAAATCTCATCTCTGATGAAGAGCTAAGTCTATGCTCTGAAAATGTCACCCGGGGGATTGTACCCTATTACTCGTCACACAGCCTGGGGTTGCCTTTGCTATTTGCTATCTGCTGTCTGCATGCCTTCTGCAGCTCTCTGTGCCTAGCGCAGTCTCCGGGGTACGGTGGATGGACACTGTCAGCCCCACAGCCCCTTTACTGCTCTTCTCCTCAGCAAACAGTTCCTGCTTGGATGTCTTCCAGGCTAAGGTGGAATTTAATCACAGCTCACAGAGGACAAAGGCACCAGACCGACTGCTGTGGGATGCAGCAGACCTGGCCACGGCATGCTGAGCAAACTGATGGAGGGACTTTGGAACAGTGTCAGGTTGACCTTCTGCAGGCCTTTCCCATCCCAAGATGAGGCAGTTGCCTGATAGCCGCACTTCGTCTCGGGGTTTACAGAAATGAGTGCATGTGCTCCAAGCAGGGGTATGTTGTATTGCTTTGTATGCATATGAAAGTTTAACTAGAAGATAGCTCTCTCTAGATCTACCCTTTTTTATTTTTTATTAGCTGGCATACAAAATTCATGTACATCGTGTTTCATTCATGAACGTTGTGTTTTGCACATAGGGTGGCTACGGGTCGCAGGCGACTTGACGGCACGTCACAATAACAAACAACTCAACTCATATTGTGTTTCATACAATCATTCCCATACATTGCATTTCATAAAATCAATCATCGTTGATCTATGCCCACTATCACCTTGTCTTTTCAGGTCCCCACTGGATCTTTCCTAATTCCTTCACTCCCTCCTACCACCCACCAAATCCTGTGACACCATAATTCATCACCCCCATCCCCCCCTTAGACTGCCTGTCTCTCCCTTTTCCCCTTGGGACATTTCTACACATCTTACTAGATCTCCTTCTACTTTTATCCTCTCTACCCTTCCAAACATAGAGTCCTTTGCCTCCTGCAAACATGCCCAAATATGTGAGATGAAGCTTCAGAATCCTTGCCCACAGGGAGCAGCCTGGTTTCACTGCCAAATTTTGTATAATCAATGATTTATTCAATGAGTTTTAAATTCAGATGGAATAAACTCGAAAGGGGCTCTGTTGGGTTAGTGGTAATGAACTGCATTACCAACCCAAAGGTATGTGGTTCCAATCCTCAAACTGCTCCAGGAGAAAAAGATGAACCATCTCCTCTCATGGGTAGGTTGTGACTCAAAGGTACACAACAAAAATAGTCACAAACTCAAGGTTTTCCTTTTCTTTGCTTTCAGTCTGAACTTCCCCGTAAGTAAGTGATAATCTGTTTCACAGTCAGTCCCTGCACTTGCTTTGAGTGCTGCTTTTGAACTTTTCTGTTGTCTCTTCCTACAGATGTAGTCATTCTGATTTCTGTACGTTTAGTCAGGTCAAGTTCATATGGGTAGTCATCATGTATGTATGTATGTGTGTATGT
>NW_006399751.1:12386245-12416449 GCF_000299155.1 Elephantulus edwardii | reverse complement strand
AGTTCTTCTCTGTTTGCAACCTTTATTATCAATTCTAGCCATCATTTTTTATAACTGTGTCTGAAGTGCTTATTTGATCCATTTCAGACTGTTACAGTTAGCCCTTATCTTCAATGTCTTAATTTTTATTGTTGGTGTTTGGTGGTTATATTTGAATAATGGTTGTAATAGCAAGTCTTCTTTGTATGTGTATAAATAGTATCCTGTGACTCACAGTTTTTCACCTCAGGACAAAATTTGAAATGATATGCTTTTGTCCTTTTTTTTTCCTCCCCTTGATGACACATGCAACACTACTCCTTTTCATGTCATCATTCTGAGCAGAGCAGATTATATGATAGTCTGATTCAAAATGGCTATACTAACCCACCTCAGCTCACTAATGCCTAGAATGTTAAACAAGGTGTTCTATTGAGTATCTTTTGGTGTTGCAGGTTTTTTTTTTCTAATTTTATATTAGTTTATTTACAGAATTCAAATACATTATTTTAAAGATCAGATTCTTCCAATTTCCCTCACCCCTCCATCAAATTGTACAACACTGTGATTAATCCCCCTGCCCCCACACATCCTCATTCCTGTGTTTCCACCCTCTGCACCCATTGGATCCTTATACTCATTCTATAATAATGATTTTATGCAATATTTGTCCTTGAGGGACTGAGTTAGTCACTCTGTGTAATGTTCTCCAGTCTCTCGCAAGTTAGGTAATAATTTACAAAATCATTGCCCCTGCATGCTGCATAGTATTCCATTATAGGAATGTATCATAATTTCTCAATCCATTCGATTGTGGTTGGACATCAGGGCTGTTTCCATGTTCTTGTGATGGTGAATAACATTGCTATCAACATTAGTGTACAACTTTCAGTTTTCTTAGATTCATACTTTTTACACTCCACATTGCCCTTACTAATAGATATGTCCAGCTGTTTCTCCTCATTTTTGAGTCTTGCCACATTAGCAAATTAAGGACATCTATGTACATCAGTAAAGTAGATTATACTTTGAGGAGACAGCTCTTTTGTTACAGTTGTATTTTCAGGGCCTTCCAACCTAAGTGCCTCATTGTTTAGCACTATACCAAGTAATTCCTGGGGTTTTCAAGGGCCTGTTATTTCAAACATGAATAGTCAAGTCCTGCTTCTTTGTCTTAGCCTTGAAGTTCTGTTAAAACTTGTCAGCTGTGGTTGACCCTGTTCTTAAAAATACTAGCGACATAGCTTCCAACATTATAGCGACAGGCAAGCCACCACAGTACAGAAAATTGGGTGGTGGGTCAAATAATCAAGCCTGCTTTCTTTCCTCTAAGTTAAGAAAACTAACTTGTGTTCTGCTGAACTTTGAAGCTAACTTTTCCCTTGATTCTGCTTTGAAAGTTCAGACCAAATAAAACAAAACAGCAAGCACAGGAGAATAAAAATCTAGGTATTTTGAAAGATGGGTCTTAGCCAGGAATATATAGAATTGGCTGAAAATTTGGCCTTGAAATAGATTCCACTTGGAGACTGGCTCTACACCCTGGTTTCCCAAAAAGCCTCGTAGCAGCAATGTGACCCCAGCAAGAGAGAGTCAGGATGTGTGAGTGAAATCACTACGTGGGTTGGTGTGAAACAGCTGTTTGATTTAAGAGCCAAACATTAAAGGAAATAAATAGAATTAATGGGTTGGTTAGCCTTGCTAAAAAAAAAAAAATTTAAAACATTTTTCAAAATACTTACTTGAAAACTGTCCTGTGTGTTTTGTGTCAAAGATCTAGGTTTAAAAATCCAACTAGGTGTGATTATCTCATTAGTTATTTTGTCACGTGTTGTATTCTGTGATTGAGAAAACCAACAGGATCTGTAACTCTAGCCAAAATAAAAAGAAGAGATAAGAATATATATATATGATAATTTAAAACTGAAACACCTAACCAAGTTGATTTTCTTCTGTCAAGGCTGAGAAATGAGGACAAAATATATAACCTCATGAGGGCAAAACACCAGTGCTGGCAGTGATGGTAAAAACTCTGCTTGTATTCTGCTCCTGGAAGAAACACGGTCTGAATCTTGCCCTGTCCTTTCTTTTTTATATCTACTTTTTCCTCCTTTGCATCTTGTTGTTGTTATGTGCCCTCACGTTACTTGTGACTCAGTGACCTGAATCCTGCTCTTTCCTGAGCCAGTCTCACTATCTCTGACACACATACACCTTTTACCCCAGTAACTGTTTCAGTCCATCTCATCTGGGATCTTTCTCTCCCATGCTGTTCCCCGTCCTTCCAAGCTTGATATCCTTCTCCAGAGAGTGATCCCTTCTGCGCATGTGCCCAAAGTATGTGAGACAGAGCTTTAGAATTTTAGCCTCCAAGGAGCAACTTGGTTACACCCTTTTCAGGACATATCTGTTTGTTATCTTGTCAATCTACAGTATATTCAATACTTTTCTCCAGAACCATGACTCAAAGGTATCGATTCTTCTCCTATCATCCTTAGTCATTGTCCAGTTCTCTGACACAAAACAAGTGTTGCAAAGACCGTGACCAGAATCAGGTACATCTTAGTCCCTAGACTGACACTGATCCTCTTTGGCACTCTGGAGAGGTGTCTGACAGTAGAATTTCCTAAAGCAACTGGTCTTTTGATTTCCTGACTGCTGGTGCCAAGACTGTTGACAATGGAACCATCAAGTGTGAAGGTGTTAACAATTTCATTCTCTTCTCCATCTGGCTTGATGCTACCAATTGACCCAAGGTGAGAATTTTTGTTTTCTTGATGTCAATTTTATTTTTTTCTTTCCTTATGTTTAATTTCATAAAATGAGTATTTTAAAGTATTTAAATCAGATAATCTCATGGAACAGTGTGCTTATATTGAACATTTGAAATTAGTATGTAATATTAAATTAATTACTTTCTCGTAAGGGTGCCATAACCTATTAGGAGAAGTAAGATATGTGTCTGTGTGTTCCTGAGTGCTTTTCCATAAACCTTTTCTGCTATCAATTCTGTTCTTAGTCATAGCAACACTTAACTTAGGTTTCTAAGACTGTAAATTGAAATGAGAGGACTGCTTCTCTTTCTCCCACAAAGCTACTGATTCAAAACTCTAGTGACATGGAGCTACGGATAAGCAATAAAAAAAAAGTCCTGTTATCTGAAATGCAAGTTAATAAAATATTTTAATTTTTTTTCTTAGTCAACAAAACATCGGTGAGGATATATGCATTGGAGGTCTATGCCCAATCCTCAGAGAAAAACGGATTTAAAATTTTTCTTTGGTAAGAGGATTAAACCAAGCTACTCCTTGGAGGCAAGGATTCTGGGGCTTCGTCTGACATACTTTAGACATGTTGCCAGGAGAAACAGGTCCTTGGAGAGGGACATCATGCTTGGTAGGGTGGTGGGACAGCGCAGGAGGGGAAGACCCTCTATGAGGTGGATTGATTCGGTGACTGGGGTAATCGGGATGGGTGTGTCAGAGACAGTGCGATTGGCGCAGGATAGAGCAAGATTTAGGGCTCTTGTACATAGGGTCGCTATGAGTCGCAAACGACTCGACGACACATAACAACAACAACAAATTTTTTTTCTCTCCAATCTCTCAGGCTCCATTGTTTAGCATTCTGCTCATCAGTTTCTTACAATTTTGTCATTTGTTACACTCCCCTTCCATGCTACAAAGCGCTGTCCCCTCCGGGGCCACAAGGATTAGGCCCCTCTCTTCTCAGCCTTGTAAATATGTATTATGGCTTCAGATGCCTTGAAAGTCTAGTTTCCCTTGTTTGTTTCTCAAATTAGAACATGATTCAATATGGCCATTGGTCTCTCAGTCAATCTTGTTACTTTCTCTGTGAGAGGTTTGGCATAATTTGGAAAGAAAAACACATTTCCCTTATTTCTTCTGACCCTCTGTGATATTTTTGGTCTCATATGTAAAAGAAATCAGAGATAACAGTGACTGTCTGTGCTAACTGTTGGCTTCCTAGTCAACGTTAGTTTGGATATTGGGTGAGCCTTAAGATATGCTAAAATAAGATTTAAAGGGGAATTTTCAAATATTTACCGTATGTTTATGAGTATTGCACTAAATTCTGTACTGGCCTTTCAGGCTATTTTGTGAAAAAAAAAATAACCTTTCGCAGTGCAGAGCGAACAGTCTATATAAACACACAGAAAGACAAAGACAGAGGGAATCACAACAAATCCAGGTCTTAGTAGCATCTACCCTTAAATCCTAACCATTTCTGTCAATCTATACTGTGAAACAAATTTGTTTTTCTCACAGAAGGTGTCCCATTTTTGTTTAAGAGAATGCAATGTGGACTCCCATCACTTTCAATTCAAAACTTCTAACTATTTCAAAATCTTATAAGCATCCTGGTAGCATGGAATTTTCATCCTCATTTTACACATGATGGAACTGAGGCTCAGAGAAATGGAAAAGCATAAATAGTTTAGAGAGATCCATTTTGACACTATTAGGTAGACATATGGGTTATGGGCAGGGTTTGTTCAAGAAAATAAATCCTTGCTATCTTTTTGAGTGTGTCTGCATGTGTAAGGGGGTGTACACACACACACAGAGGCACTTCTCTGTGACTTTGTATGTGCACACATGTGCATCTGATATAAAGATGAGAATTAAGAAGAAGGCATGAAGTGATGGGAAATTGGAGCTGGTGCAACAAAGACCAAGTATGAAATAATGCACATCCTATGTTTAACTAAAAAAGGAAAGGAGGAAAAGGAAGTCATTGTAAAAGGTGTTAGAAATGTCCTTATATTCCAAGCTCTTAATCTCTATGTCACTTCTTTTTAATCATCTTCCAAGTACCTCATAATCTGAAAAATAAGTGATCAACTCACTTCTCTCTGTCCCCTCTGAGAAATACAGTTCTCTGTAAGACAGTAATGGGAGATCCTCCAGACTATTCTAAAAATGCCACGAGTGTAACAGCTTCTCCCCGAACTGCCTTGTTATCCTAATGCAATTATGCAACTTTGTAATCTTTCTGTCAAGGCAGTAGTCAAGAAGCAGGCGGGGAGGGGGGGGGGAAACAATAAAATCCCTGCCAAGCAGGAGGACAGATCGTGGAGGTGACTGATTCGCAGCACCCTCTGCTTTATTCTCTTCAAGTTTAAATGAAATCATTGGCAACTTCCGTTTTTTTCCCTCCATCTGTCTGGTTGTTAACTTTTGGTCCAGCGGTGGGGATTTTTGTTTTCTTATTGTTAAAAGAACCCATCTTGAAGGCGATGGTCTTTGATCTTCTGCAGAAAGTGCTTCAAGTCTTCACTTTCTAAAGCAAGATTGTGTCCTCTTATGTTTGACAACAATCTGGAACAAGGAGTACATTGGGAGAAGGGCTTGGGAGTAGAAAATGCAACAATGGAAAAAATGAAAATAAAACATTTTTATGTTAAAAAAATCAATATAAAAAAAGATTGTATCATCTGCATAATGCAGATTAGTGAGGAGCCTTCCTCCAATCCTGATGTCATACATTCTAGCTTCTCAAAGACGTGTTCAGCATACAGATTAAACTGGTATAGAGTATGAAGAAAGAGATCTTTCTGATGTTAAATCATGCACTGCTGCGTTGTTCTATTCTGACAAATGCTCTTTTTGGTTTAGGAATAAGGTTTTGCATAGGTGAAATTAAATGTCCTAGAATTCCCATTCTTCTCCATGAGGTTTATAATTTGTATGTTTGCTTGGCTCCACAGTCAACACTCTTGGCACCAGTAGCCAGAAAATTCAAAGGCGCATTGCCATGGGAAAGTCTGCTGTTAGGGACCTCTCCAAAGTACTGAAGAGCAATGGTGTCTCTCTGGAGACTAAGGTGCGTTTGATACAGGCCATGGTCTTTGCAATCACTTGTTATGCATCAGAGAGTTGGACAATGACTAAGGAGGATAGAAGGAGAATTGATGTGTTTGAGCTGTGTTGCTGGAGAAGAATATTGAGGGTACCATGGACTGCTAGGAAAACAAACAGATTCATCCTGGAAAGGGTTAAGACCAGGTGGTTCCTTGGAGGCAAGGATTCTGAGGCTCCGTCTAATATACTTTGGACATGTTGTGAGGAGAGACCAGTCCTTGGAGAAGGACATCATGCTTTGGAGGGTGGAGGGACAGCGCAGGAGGGGAAAACCCTCTATGAGGTGGGTTGATTCAGTGACTGGGGTAATTGGGATGGGTGTGTCAGAGACAGTGCGATTGGCACAGGATAGAGCAGAATTCAAGGCTGTTATATATAGGGTCGCTATGATTCGCAAGGGACTCGACGACACATAACAACAACACACAATGAAAAACACCCTTTCATACAGACAAAACAGAAGTTTGTTAGTTTCTGTTTGTTTGTTTGTTTGTTTTGTTTTTGAGGTTTTTGGCATTGTTTTTGGGTTTCCTGCTTCCCAGCCCTGGAAGTGCTCACTAGGTTGTGCCAAGAAGATTTTGAGGATTGCTACTTGGCCAACTGACTGGAAGAGATCCAAATGTATTCCCATTTTTAAAAAGGGTAATCAAATAGAATATGGATATGGAACACTATTGCTATGAGTCGCAAGCGACTCGACGGCACATAACAACAACAACATCACTAATATCACATGCAAACAAAATCTTGCTGAAGTTTATCCAAAAACAATGAGAACAGTACATTGAGAGAGAATTTCCAGCAATACAAGCTGGTTTTGGTAGTGTCAGTGGCACTAAGGATATCATTGTCAATGTCAGATGGATAGTAGCTGAAAATAGTACCAGAAGGATGTCCATATGTGTTTTATCAACTATGTGAAGGCATTTGTCTTTGGGGATCGTAACAAATAGCGGCTTACATTGAGAAGAATGAGAATCTCAGAAAATTGATGGTGCTCATGTGAAACCTATACCTCAACCATGAAGCTGTTTCATGAACAAAGAGAGGGAATGTTGCATGGTTTAAAATCAAGGAAGGAGTGTGTCAAGTACGAATCCTTTGTCCATAACTTTTTTATCTATATGTGGCACAGATAATTCAAGAGGCTGGACTTTATGAAGAAGAATGTGACATCAGGATCAGAAGACTCTGCCTTAAACAGATTATACTACCTTGCTTGCCAAAACTGAGAAGTTAAAGAGTTAGCTACAGAAGGTCGAGGAATGCAGCCTTCAACATGGATTGCATCTCAGCATCAATAAAACAATGATTCTCACCACCAGGCAACTGAGAGTGTCATGACTAATGGAAAAAATATTTGAGTCAGAAAACCAAAAGAGGAGTCCCGCTGAGAAAATTTGCTGTTAAGAGCTTCTCCAGAGTGCTCAAGTGCAACTGTCAGGCTACAGACTAAGATGAACTTGACTCACTTCTTCTCAGTTGCTTGATATACATCTGAGAACAGATCAATGACTAAGAATGACAGAGGAAGAATAATGCCTTAGAGTTGAGGTATTAAACATACCGTGGACTGCAAAGAGCACACACAAGTCTGTCCTGGAGAGGGTAAAACCAGGCTGCTCCTTGGAGGCAAGGATTTTGAAGCTCCATCTCACATACTTGAGCTAAATTTTAGTAGGTACCAATCCTTAGAGAAGGACATCATGCTTAGAAGGGTAGAGTGTCAGTACAGGAGAGGAAGACCCTGGATAAGACGGATTGATACATGATTATGGCAATGAGGTCAGGGGTGTCAGAGATGGTAAAGTTGGTTCAGGATAGGGCAAGGTTAGAACCATTGTTCGTAGGATCCCTGTGAGTAATCAGCTTGATGAAATAGGACAACAACAACAAATTCAAATGCTTTTGCATAATCAATAAAATACATGAAAGCACATTAATGACATATTCTACTTTCAACCAAGGTCCACCTGACATTAGAAATGATATCCCTTGTGCTATACCCTTTTCTGAATCCAGCTTGAATTTTTGGTAGTTTCTGTCAAAATGTGTTTGCCTATGTACTGTTACTGACATTAAAAAAAATAATATCAGGCTAGATTTTACTTCAGAGATGAAGAAAAAATTGAATTTGTCAACAATTTCATTTTGCTTCACTCCGCAAACGACACACATGGTAAGAGTAGTCCAGAAATAAAAAAATGTATTATTATATAGGGAAAACATGCTGTAAAGGACCATTCTAAAGTGCTAAAGAGCAGTGAAGTCAGTTTAAAGGCTAAGGTGCACCTGATCCAAGCCATAGTAATTTCTATTACTTTCCATACATCTGAAAGTCAAACAACGACTAAAGATTATAGTAGAAGAAGTGATGCCTTTGAGTTGTGGTGTTGGTGAAGAGTACTGAATATTCTATACTGCCAAAAGAGCAAATAATTTCTCTTCCAGAAGTGTAACCAGACTGCTATTAGAGATAAGATGGTTAGCTTTTATGTCACATTTTTAGCATTTTATCAGGGGGATTCAATACGCAGAAAAAACCATCAAGCTGTGAAATTTAGAGTGAATAAGAAAATTTACAAATGGGGAGACCCTCAGCGTGATGCATTGGCACAGTGACATTAACAGTGGACATGAGAACAACTGAGATTTTGAAGATGTCATAGGATAAAACAATTTTCCAATCTGTTGTTCATAGGGTTACTAGGAGTCATAGTCAACTTGATGGCAACTAACAACAACAAAAAATAAAGATTAACACTCTATTAACTGAGGACATTTGTACCACTTGCTTTTAAGTGTCCTGAGCTGGTCTACAATCTTCTGTTCACTATATTTTATTAACCACAGATCGTACCAAGCCAACATTTATGCTTTTTCTATTTCATCTAACCAATATAAATGTAGCGGTATCTGGAGGTTTAGCTTCATGTTTAGTTGTTGTTAGGTGTCGTCAAGTCAACTATGACTCATAGAGACCCTGTTAGCAACAAATCTAAACCTTTTCCTTTGCTGGGCCATCATCACCACCTCTAATATTCTGGCACCTATTGTTAAGTCCGTCCAGAAAATAGGGTGTGGCATGATACAATGTCACCTACATGGGGACTTTTTTTCAGGCATAATGTCATTATGGATTGAGGCTCAATGTCAAAAGGACAAAGATTCTCACCACTGGACCAATTGGCAGCATCAGGATGGATGATGAAGAGATTGAGATTGTTCACAGCTTCAGTTTGCTTGACTCCTCAATCAACACTCTTGGCACTAGCAGCCAGAAAATTAAAAGACGTATTGTGATGGGAAAGTCTGCTGTTAGGGACCTCTCTAAAGTATTGAAGAGCAACGATGTCACTCTGGAGACTAAGGCTTGTCTGGTACAGGCCATGGTCCTTGCAGTCACTTGTTATGCATCAGAGAGTTGGATAATGACTAGGGAGGATAGAAGGAGCATTGATGCTTTTGAGCTTTGATGCTGGAGAAGAGTATTGAGGGTACCATGGACTGCTAGGAAAACAAACAGATTCATCCTGGAGAGGGTTAAACCAGGTGACTCCTTGGAGGCAAGGATTCTGAAGCTTTGTCTGACATACTTTGGTCATGTTGTAAGGAGAGACAGGTCCTTAGAGAAGGACATCATGCTTGGAGGGTGGAGGGCAGACGCAAGAGGGGAAGGCCCTGTAGGTGGTGGATTGATTTGGTGGCTGGGGCAATTGGGATGGGTGTGTTGGAGACAGTGAGATTGACACAGGACAGAGCAGAATTTAGGGCTGTTGTTCATAGGGTCACTATGAGTCGTAAGTGACTCGATGGCACATAACAACAACAACAACAACAACATCTTGTGTTGGAAGAATGAAACAGCCCATGGAAATATGCCCATTTTTCTGGTCCTGATGCTTTTATTTAAAAAAAAAAAATAAGTAAACTGAAAATTGAAAATCACTTGAGGTATGAAATAATAGGATTTAAAAACTGTAAGAGACAGAAGGATTGTCATTGTGTCCTTTTAAATTTTACAGATGAATAGAAAGTGAATGTTAGTAGTTAGGAAAGGGATAGAAAAGAACTTGATGAAAAATGCCGAAGAAGATCTCTGAGAGATGAATTAGAAATCACTTTTATTTTCTCAGTTTTTATCTGCCTTACCTAAATTTTCTCACAGAAGTATTATCAATTTAAATAGGAAAGTGTTAATGTATAAATAACATAACGTTTTACAAAGCCAGATCAGAGTCTGAATACTAACTCCATCAGTAAAAGTGAGAAGACTTTGACAGGTAATTTAGCCTCTCTGATAACTCAGTTTCATCTCAATTTTATACATAAATTCACTTGTATTAGATTTCTGTGACTTGTGCAAGGATTCAGTGGAACCAAATATGGACAAGGCAGCACACAACGTGGCCTATCTCTTCCCTAATTACTGTCACCAAGACAAGCTTGTGCTCGTCTTGATTGGAGATGTCTGCCTGACTCCTCAGAACACATGCACAGAATATGGAGACTTCAGTCTTTATTGCTTCTCTTCAACATTAAGCCAATGAAAACATCCCTGTAGATTCAGTGCCACATTGTCTGCTCCTCATTCCCTGCTTGGTTATCCCACTATCTTCTTAAATCCAAGGAGCTGGTGCCAGAAGTTCTGAACCACAGGGGTTCAAGCATGCCAGTGAGTAATGTCTGTTTCCCTCACTAAGGCAGACATCCTCAGTCAATTTAGACTTAGGAATGGCATCCTTGATGACCCATAGGCGTCTGCCAAATACTGTGGCTGCTGTGTACATTTTCAACAATAACAATAAAAAGAAATAAGAAAAAGTAATTACCTAACATAATGGTGTTTCTGTTAGTTATGGTCAAGTAGTGCTTTGTGTTTCATATTCAAATACTATATATCTCCTCCTTAACATATAAATTTCCCCCATCAAATTCATTCCATCTAAGTCAATTCAAATTCATGGTGAACTTGTCAGACAGAGTAGAATTGCCCTGTTACATTTCTGAAACTAAATTCTTAAGGAAACAGACTGTCGCCTCTTTCTCCTCTAGTATTTTGTATTTCTATTCACTTTTTTGGTTAGCATCTGAGTGTTTTAACCACTGAATCACCAGGACTCCTGACAAACAAATGAAACTAAACCAAAACCAAAAGAAGCAAGCAAAAATGTGCATGTCATCCCTAACTTGAGTCTTGAAGTTTTTTGCAATTAAACTGAATCATTTCCTACATATTTTCTTTGTCTGTCTTCATGCACAGGTGCACATGATGGTCAAGAAACAGCAGAACTGTGACATTTATGGGTCAGTTATGCAAACTGGGTGTCAGTAAATCTAGGATATGCTTTCTTAGCTCTGGTTTCACTATTGACCAGTTTTGACTCAATCATATATCTCTCTCATTGTCTTTGAATTGAATCTGATTCATAGCTGCCCCTTGATTGAATTTTTGAAAAGCTGTAAACAGCCCAGGAGGAGATTGTTCATCTTCCTTCTTCAAAGTTGCGGGTGGATCTGAACCTCTAGAGAGACATCATCTTTGGGTTAATGGTACAATTCCATAAATAAATCAATTAACACTTCTGATTTCTTAAAGAAAAGGTTTTGAGGGTTCCCCCCCTACTTTTATTTTTACACCCGACACTAAAATCTAAAGAAAAGGATGGGATATGTGGAGAGAGTTTACGCATTACCAGATGAAATAGGATCAGAAATCTTCTAGCAACTTCTAACTTTAAAGTTTTGTGACTTCAGTTAGTCATATTAACCCACACTTTGCCAAAAAAGATTATTCTTTCGTGCATATATTGTTTCCACAATGGAATGTACATACTCCAAGTATTAGTATTGTCCAAGTGAGAGGTCTAATTTAACTTAGTAATGCCTAGGATGCCAATCTTTGTACGCTCTGTTTCATTTTTTTACAGCTTTCAGTTTTCCCAGATTTATACTTCTTTAACATTCCATCTTTCAATAAAAACAAACAAGTATATAAATATTATAAAACAAGCATTCATGCTATAAGAAATAGACTACCTACTGGCCTGCCTAGAACACTGTATCAGTCAACCCAGCAGAAGATAGGAGTTGGAATTCCCAGTCATGTCAGAGATTCAACTTCTCTGAGTGGTGACAGAAGCCCCAAAACATGAGTCATGTTACTGATAGCATCTCTTTCAGTCAATGGTGTGTTGAGGTGTGGGGACCTCAGCCTGGATCCTAGGCTAGTGTGTACAACTAAAGATAGTGCCTTTGTCAATCCAAGGTTTGGAGCCAAGCAGAAGACCCGTCACAGATGACTAGTGTAAGGAGAAAGAAACTGCTGAGCTGAGATGCCCAAGTGTGCTCCTATGTGGTCTTGGCTGCATAAGGGTCTAATAATGGCTCTAGTCAGAAGAGATGTCCTCACTAATAGGGAGCTGATTGCAAACCAAGTATGGTGCAGCCCATAGGCTCCAGAATTCTCTGAAGACTTATAGATACTGCTGGTTACTGTACTGCAACCCCATACCATACGGGCAGCTTTTCAGTATGGTCTGTTTCAGTGTCTAATTGTGTTCTTTATTTAATGCTTCCATTTCATTTCTTCCTTCAGTCAGTGTTGAAGAGCTTTCTCTTCTTCTTCTTTTTTTTAAATCTATGGGTTGAAAAATTATTGTTTATCCCTGTTATCTTTGCTTCCTGGTGCCTTAGGTGAAGAAGATCTGAACTTATCTCTGTGTAGCCTATAATCCTGAAAAAAAGACAGTGTAGATCATGAAAAAATATCAAAGAGCATCAAGAAACTGGGAGTAGCAAAACATTTTATTTTGCTCATTTAAAAACTATACACAACAGCAATTACCTGAACAGAACAAGGGAATACAACATAGTTTAAGATCAGGAAAAGTATGTGTCAGAGGTGTATCCTTTCTCCATACCTGTTCAATCAATCGACCTACTGAGAAATCATTCAAGAAGCTCAACTGTCTTACGAGGAAGGCAGCATTACATATGGAAGATTCATCAACAATCTGTGTTATACAGATGATACTACCTTTTCTTTTTCTTGCAGAAAGTAAAGAAGACTTGAAGCACTTATTGATTATCAAAGACTGTACCCTTCAATATTGATAAAACTCAACATTAAGGAAGCAAAAATCCTCTTCACTGGGCCAAGAGCCACAGCATGATAGGTGGAGAAAAGATTGAAGTTGTCAATGATTTCATTTTACTTGGATCCACAATCTGCAGCCATGTATGAAACAATCAAGATTGTGGTATTGCTAAATAATACTGAATATCTCATGGACTCCTATAACAATCAACAAACTTGTTTTGAAGGAAATGAAGTTGATCTTTGGAGGCAAGCATGGTGAAACTTCCCCTCACATACTTTGGGCATGTTGTCCAGAGGGACCAGCCTAAGAAAAGACATCTTGCTAGGAAAAGTGGAGAAGCAAAGAAAGAGAGGTCGACTCTCAATGAGACGGACTGATGTAGTCACAGTAACCATGAGTTTAAGTGTGTCAGTTATCATGAGGATGGTACCACATAGCTTATCTCTCGTTCACAGGTTCTCTATGAGTCCTGGTAGACTAGACAGCACATAACAAGAGCAAAATGACTTAATAGCCTAAAGATTATTTCAAGAGCTGAAAAAGAAAGGTGCCTTTTAATCGTCATTTCCTTGGATATCTCTAAGCCTGTGCAGATGTTATCTTAAATTACGGATCCATAGGGTAATGGTTTACACCAAGAGCTGACAAGTTTTCCTTTTTAAAATGGACCATAGTTTATAACAAGTTGTTCTGCTTATACAAAGCTACAGGTCTCCCGTGGTTTGGATGTACCAGTGTTCCGGGAAGAGAAAGATGGATGTTCTCCCATTGCAATTCTTTAGCAACATGATTGGAGGCGCTGTAAGCTGGAGCCAAGTAAAAGGAAGAGAGTTTATGTTTGAAGTACAAAATAAGCAACTCTTGTCAAGCAGTTGTTACGCATTCAGCTATTAATCAAATGCAGGTGTTTCAAGTCAGCTATAACTCTGTAGGCAGACAGGCCTGGCAAGCTTGTAAAGACTACAGCTTAGGAAGCCCTATGAGGCAATTTTACTTAGTCTACAGAGTTGCTAGGAGTTTGAATGGTCTCCCAAAGGACAATGACAAAAATGTTTAGGAACTGGAGAGCTCTGGTGGCCTAGTGGTAAGAAGCTGCTGCAAACCTGAAGGCATGCAGTTCGAGGCCACCAGCTGTTCTGCTGAAGAAGGAAGGGCAATCTCCTTAGTCATTACTGCCTCGAAAATCCCACGGGAGGGTCCGCTATGGGTTGGTTCTGACTCGATGGTACTCAACAACAACAAAGTGCAAGATTTTAAAATGTAATTATTATAAAATAAAAAAAATTTCTTAGCTTTCAGGCACAAACATAAAATCAGTAAGAGCAGAAATGGTCATAGTTTTGGTTTCCTGACCTCTTGATCGATAAAGACTTATTCCAGAGGCTTTTGTAGAAAGTTTTTGGTTAAGGTTATGATCTGTGGGGAGAATTAAAATATAGTTCCAATAACAGTATTTTTTTCAAATCATAGCTAAATGATTTGGGAAATAAGTTTGCAAAAATAAATCTAAATGTACACTCTCTTCCAACTTTGTTATCAATCGCCTTAGTCAGATAAAGTTGTTCAGTCTTCCTTTTTCTTGTTTTCTTTCTTGTTTCTGTCAAGACGGTAGAAAGCACGTGTGAAACCAGTCATGCTCAAGCGTGAGTCTGGCTTGGCTCATCAAACCCTTTCCTAATCACGCTATTTCACAGCGAGCTCATACTCGGCATGATGCCCACGTGTTTCCATTCCATATGCAGCTATCGCTTTAAATTTCCACTTGGCTTTGTAGAAAGTCCTGTGAATGAATTATTTAAAATCCTGGGATTTTTAATAGCCTCCTGATAATCTATCACCTGGGGTGAAGAAAATAAAATAAAAAAGCAAGGGGATTTATAGTGTGAAAACTCCAAGGGCAGATAAGAAACCCTTTCTTTCCCCTTCCACAAACAGAATCACTGCATTAAGCTTTGGCAACTTCTTTCTTGACTACTTCTGAGAAAAGTGCACATGATTCCAAAGACTTAGGAAAGGGGGGTGGGGGGAGAGCGCCGGTGGCACAATGGTTTAAGTGCTTACTTAATTGGAGATCGACAGTTGGTTTTGTTTTGTTTTGGGGTTTTGGTTATGGTTTGTTTCATTGTTTGGGTTTTTTTTTTTGGTTGTTGTTGTTGTTTTGTGTTGTTGCGTTTGTTTTTTTTTTTCGTGTGTGTGTACTGTCAAATGTGTGGCTTGTCCAGGAGGAGATTGTCCCTTCTTCTCCATCAGAGCATCTACTGGATTCAAAGCGCTCACCTCTGGGATTGCAGTGCAGCTTCTTGCCTCTAGGCCACCAGAGCTCGCCAACAGTTGTTTTTTGAGTGAAAGACGTGGCAGTCAGCTTACACAAAGCCTTACAAACCCTGAGGGGCAATTGTACTATCTTATAGGATCGTTATTATCAGCTTAATAATAATACATTCTTTTTAAGAATAAAAAAGTTGAAGATTAGCATTCTTACTGTATTTTTACTTTTTTTCTGGGAGGTTGAGAATGGATCAACTATGACTGGTTGAACATTTTATATCCTTCTGCTGCTGATCATGCAGGAAGTCGGTGCGATTTCTCTGTCCTCTTTCAAGTTTGACTTGCATTGGCCAGGCCATCTTCCCCTCACTTTGGACAAATCCTTAGGAAACGACTGTCTGTAGAAAAGTTCATTATGTACAATATGTTTTAAAAGGACAAAGGAAACAGTCAGTCTGGTGGAGAGACGTAATAGCTACAACAATGCACTGTTGCAACAACACTCATGTAACTCTCACATCCACTACAATGTGAGGCACAAACGGAAAAGATGAAGGTGCCATTAAAAGAATAAGCAAAATAAAACAAACAAACAAAAAGACAATTAAATTTAAAATTTAAAAAGAAAAAGAAAAATCATACCTTGCTGGGTTGTAATCGAATGTTGTCATCTTTTACATCTAAATGGGGAGATTGGGACATGCTATTTTGTTTCATGTTCTTAGACTTTGAGATGGAAGAAATGATCTTTGGTTGGATCAGGAAAGGAAATAGACTGTCAGAAAGTCCTCCAGGACAGAGAGTTCACAGGACCGAGAGCAGTCGTGGTCATTTCGATAGTGAAATGTCAGAGCAACATAAGCATCTGAAAATCTTTAAAGATGGAAACATGTCTGAGTTAATAACAGTAAGCCAAAAGATGGTCCTTGCATTATTTTCAAATATCATATTTAATATCTGAGATTGTATTTTGATTCCTTATAGTTTAGGCAGATTATTGTTTTCACTTGTCCTTGAGTCACTTCTAACTCTTTGTGACCAGGCCTATGCCGTCTTTATAATCATTGCATGTACATAAGGCATGGAAGTACATTCACTTCTGTGTCAACCTCACAGCCAATTAAGGGGATTTCAGTACTTTTTGTAGGGTGAAGGATCAGGAGAGATAACCTCTGTCCTTCACACTCCTCACCAAAAACAAAACAAACAAAAACCCATGAAAGCAAAACTCCCCAAAACACTCCTGGTGTAAATTTCTATACAGTGAGTTTTGGTGGCGTGGTTCACGGGAAGTTGTATCACTGCCTCAAAGACTCCACCTTTCTAATGGTGTGATTCCACTAGTTACTCTGCAGAAGAAAGATTTACAGGCTCCAAAAACCCACTATGAGGCAGTTATGACTCAGTGAAAAAGAAAAAGGTTTCTGTGATGACTCTTTTAAACTCCAGAAGATACCAAATATTTGCTTAGTTAATATAGGTTAAGCTTTAATAGTTACCACAAAAGATACTTCAAAAGAGTTTTTTCTTTGACTTTGCTTACCTGTGTAGAGTCCTCTCTCTCTTTCTCCCTCCCCCTCTCCCTTTCCCTCTTCCTCTCCCTTTCCCTTTCCATCTCCCTCTCCCTTTGCGTGTGTGTGTGCGTGCGCGCATGCACACACATTGCTAAAATATCCTGTTCTTTTCCTCCAGAACATTTTACCCCTTTTCTTATTCCTTTCATCTCTTGCTCCATTCAAGCAAATCTGTTAAGTGACCTCTAAGTCTTTGAGAAACTTCATGAATGAAAAATACGATGTCCCTCTCTGAACGTAAATTTTTCTTCATCCTGTGTTCTTCTTTGGTTACAATCTGGCCTCCTTTTCACTTGATTTACCTTAAAACCCTTCTTGATGTCTCATCCCCTTATGATATGCCCTGCCCTAAGCTGACTCACGATGCCTGTGTTAGAAATCTCTTGGAATTTTTCTTGATAAGTTGTTTTATTTTGGAAAGACATAATGTTTTCATGCACCCTGGTTATATTGTCTGAAATGCACATATGTTTTTGAAGGGATAGAGATAATTTGAAGAGAAGATGAAAATTAGTTGGAAAATATTCAAAATTTGTACATTCTGTGGGAGGCATTGTTAAGAAATAATAAACTATTATCAATTTTAATTTTTTTGGTCTCATGGCAAATCAACATGTTGTTGTGTACTGTAGAGTTGGAACTGATCCATAGCTGACCCTCTAGTGGGTTTTCAGAGGCAGTAAATCACACTGGATTTACTGAAAGAGATCGCCTATTCTTCGCCAGTGGAACAGTCAGTGGATTCATATTTGTGCTTTCGGGATTTCAGTACAGTTTCTTGAAAATACCACTTCTCCACTCATACTGTTGATGTGAAGGGATGATCGCATAATATGGCACATTCTTAGGCTCCTAATTAAATATGCAGCAAGTGGAAAAGAAGAAAAAATTAAAAATTAAAATCGCTCTACAAAAAATAGATGATTTCTAAGTAGAAAAGATACAATAGTAAATGAACTCTCAAGTCAGAATTAAAAACCTCCTTAGGCTATTTTGAGGACCATCTTTGAGTCACATCCCAAGGGTAACAAAAAGCAACTGTTCCCTACAGAAAAGACTTGGATACAAAGCAATAAGATGAGAAACAGTGTTGACAAGGAGTGTTATAGATCACAAATATAAGAAATTTCTAAACTTCCCTCTCTCTAGGGTTTGGTTCTTTGATGTGTATCTAAGTCATTTCTTTCCCAAATAACTCACTCACTCCTTGGTCATAGATCAGAATATCAGCGTTGGAAAGTACTCATCAGAGACTCAAAATATAAGACAAGTTAGCCATAGTTGTTTTTTCTCTTTGTTTTTTTTTAAATATATAAACCAAAAGAAACTATCTGAAACTATCCATCTCAGGCCAAAAAAAAAAAAAAATCTGTCAACTATTATCAAAATGATTTCTTTAAGAGCCATTTAATGAGATTCATTAATTTAAAGAGATTAAAACCGGTCTGTATTAAAGGACATTTTGACAGAAAAAAAAATAGGTTATAATAGAAGCTGGAAATCAGCAGTCTCCTTATCAAAGACGAGGCAGAAGGCTCAGCAAAATCTTCTTTATTCAAAGTGAAATTCAAGATCTGATTCAATTAATAGCAGTCTTGAAACAGAAAAATAAAGAAAGTTTTGCAATAGGTCAAAGCGTTCAATGTACTAGTGACAAGAGCACACAATGTCTCCGTATTTTCCCAGGGAGACTTCTACAAGGAGACAGAAAAGTGCAGAAAAAGTAGGGTAAAGCGATACACATTTAACAAAGGAGGAAGCAAGCGGACTAACTTTTAAAAACTGGCAACCAACTTTTCTATTACCATCTTTGTGGCAATAGTTGTTGCTTAGCTGATGGAAATGTTATTTTATCTTGAAATCCTAATTCCTAAGAGTGCATTACTGAAATGCATTTCCCTCTTTAAAACCGGTCTCTCTTTAGACATGGCTCATTACAAGGATATGTATTAAATATGTCAGAATGACTTCCTAAACAGGATAGTGAGGCACTAGCAGAGGAAAGATGGGCATATGTACTTAAAATAAGCAAAGAGAAATACCTATGTGGTACTCTAATCATACGTACATGCCTGCATACAGCATAGATGGATATGTGCATATTACGTGCATGGAGCCTCAAGATCTGAGTAAATAACTTTGACCATGGATGACATTTGAAATTTGCGGTCACCGTGCTTTAAAAGTCAGATGCTCTATGTGTTGGTGTTAGATGGCTGTTGTGACTGGTATGACTAACAGCATCCCTGTGAACCACAGGTCTGAACCCTCTCCTACCCTGTGGCATCCCCATCTTCTTTGACACACTTGACCCCATTGTTGAAGTCCCCATGTCAATCCGTCTCACTGAGAGTTTTCCTCTCTTTTGCTGATTCTCCACCTTTCCAAGTATGATGTCCTTTTCCAAAGAATAGTCTCTCCTAACAACATGCCAAGGGAACTCTGGTGGCCTAGTGGTAAGAAGCTGCATTACAATCCTGAAGTCACATGGTTTGAATCCACCAGCTTTGAGGGAGAAAATGGGACAATCTCCCATGCAATTAATTGCCTCTGAAAACCCACCAGAGTGTCCACTATGGGTTGATTCCTACTTGTCGGTAGACAACAACATGTCAAAGTATATGAGATTAAGCTTGGCCATCTTTCCTCGAAGGAGCACTCTGGCTGCACTTTCTCCAAGACATACCTGTTTGTTCTTGTGTAGTCCATGAGATGCTCTTCTCCGTCGCCACAACTTTAAAGGCATCGACCATTTTTATTCATTGTCCAGCTTTCAGGTGTATAGTAATGCATCTGAGTGATGGACAATAGTGTAGGAAGTAGTTCTAATTGTTGTTGTTATATGCAAGTGAGTCAACGACAACCCATATAACAACTCTCTGGGAAATGGTTCTGAATCTTCCTTGCTCTATTCTGTTATCTGCTGTCCCTTTCATCTCCAACATACTAGAGACCAATATTGCAGTTCACTGTGTCAATCCAGCTTGTTGAGGGTCTTCTTCTCTTACACTGACTCTCTTCCTTTCCAATCATGATGCCCCTTTGCAGGGAATGCCCCTTCCCCCCAACATGCCCGAAGAATGTGAGATGGGGTTTCACCACAGCCTGATTTCTGTTCCGTTAGCAGTCCATGGGATATTCAATACTCTTCTCCAAGACTACAAATCAAAGTCATCAATTCTTCTTCTGTCATACTTAGTTATTATCCAACTTTCAGAAGCATAGCCAGTAATTGAAAAGACCATGGCTTGAATCAGCTGCCTCTTAATCTTTAAACTAATGCCATTACTTTTTAATACTTTGGGTAGTTCCATAACAGAAGAGTTTTCCAATGAACCTCAGAAAAAGTGTTGAAGGTAGGAATGTGAAATGTTTATTTGAACATGAACTGATTGCTTTCAGGTAGACCCTGTTTCATGGAGACCACCTGGGTGCCAGAGCACAGCTGTTTTCCAAAGAGTGTTTTACTTGAATTTCCAACTAATTTGCTTAGCCATTGTTTATGCTAACTGTACCAGTAAGGGACAGTAAAGCTTTTGAATAATAAAATAGAGAAAGATTAAAATTGAGAAAGGAAAGCTCCAAACCATGGTGAGACGTGTGGAAAGAGAAAGGTGGGAAAGGAATTCGACAATAAGTATCAATGCAGGGTTGAAAAGTATCTTCCCCATCTGTCCCGGGTTGGACAGAATAAGTCGCAGAGCTTCTGTCAAGCTCAATCATTTCACTGACCTGCCTTTGGGAAGCTGGTGGGTCCTGAAGGCACAGAGGTGCTACTTGGATTTCTTGCAAACTTGGATTTCTCTTAGGTTTGGGGCATTTTTCTCTTTTATTAAACTATATGCCTTTTCTAGGGGAAATCACCCTCATAGTATACCACTCTTTTTGTATTAAAACATGAAATACCAGACAGATTAGGATACTTGGACACTCTCCTAGACCATTAAATAGAATAATCAACACCAGAATCCTTTAAGCCCCATGGTCATTTTCCACTTAATCACTCTTCCTTTTCTCTCAGATATATGAGTCCCCTGGGACTATTCCTTTAAGTACTAAGTTTTAGCTCTGCATACTGCCCTACTTCCTTATCTTTCCGTACGACATCTTACCCTAGGCAACCTGCTAGAAACTTTGCTGGTATTACCTTTTTATCTACATTAAAATGTTACATGATTAGATATTTGTAAAGGGAAATTAGCATTCAAATAGTGAATAATTCAAGTGAGAAAACTCCTTGGCTGCCACCGACTCCAAACATATCCCCAGAGATGCTTCAGATTTATCTTCTGTTTTAATTTTTTTCATAGAGCTAATACAAGAAAAGATCATTTTATTTCCCTCTATTTCTTGTTACATTATGGGACTGTTACATTATTTCTTTGACTATTATATTATTATACTGGAATATTATAAAATAATATTGTTTTTCTTCTTTCCCTGTCCTATTATACTGGATTACATGTAATTCAAGATAATGGGTTTATATCTCTTTAAAATGTCCAATCCAACTGCAGTTTTGCTGCTTGAAATTTATAAATAAGGCTTCGGTGATAAATATGTTGCTCTTACTTTGTTGATGACCAGTAGGTAATGGATATTACCTCTCTATTAAGTGATTACTCATCAGATTTTCCTTCTTCACCTCTCTATCACTTGTATCATCATTACTAGGACAATGTAATTTATGACATTGACATTATTTCTACAGATGGGCAATCTTTGCAGTTTCTCTTCATTTTGAAAGCTAACATGCCAAATAGGAAAATTTTATGAAATCATATGTGTAAATCTGTGATGCTTAAATGAGAAATTTCAAGTTTCAAGATCTAACAATTCTCTCTTCTGTGTGTGTCTTTTTTTTTTTTTTTCCCATTTACAATCTTATGTGAGCTGATTGGATTTTTGGGATTTAGCTAACAATGAGCTGTTGACTGGAAGCCTCTTGTTTAGAGTCAACTGTGACCTGGTGGTTGGGTCTTGTATTTAAAAGCTGGTTGGGCCTTTGAGCATGGTGTCAATTGTGTTTGGGATGAACATTCTTCTAAATGGTACAGCACTTGTCTGTAAATTATTTGTACTGCGATAACTTAGGTAGTTGTGATGCTGAACACTGTACCACGGCTCTGTCAAATGTCGTAATGGTTACCCATGGTGGACAGTATTTAGTGGCTCTCCCAGATTATGACAGGCTTGGAAGCTGGAGTGGCATCCATTTCCTAGCTGGCATGCTTCCAGAAACTCTACAAACTTAGAGAAATGACAATAGTTATACAATAGGGTTCAGGTCTTTTGTTTATAGGGTTGCTATGAGTCATCCTACTAAAAATTAGTCCTTTGTCAGAGAAATGGTTTGTAAATGTTCACCTTTTCTGAAAATTTTATTTTTATCTTTAGCAATTTACATATTTTTCAGATTAAATATTTTAATGCTGATGATGTACATAATTTACATTTACTATTTTATGAATCAGTGTCTAGCAATCTTTGTCTAGCTTTAGATTTTATTTTCTAATTGTTTCATAATTTTATAATTTTACGGCTTTTACTTTAATCCACAATCCATTTTAAGTTGATGTGTGTGTGTGTGTGTGTGTGTGTGTGTGTGTGTGTGTGCGCGCACGCATAAGAAGTCAGGTTTAGGGTGAATGATTTTTCATCTTCTTTTGCTTTACCTACTTTTGTAGGACAAGATGTGCAATAATCTGTCCTTCTTCCACTGAATTACTATTTCCCCTTTGTTTAAAATCAATTGGGCGTCTTGTGTGCAGCAAACCACCTGTAAAACTGGAATCGGGCTCTATATTTCACATGTTAGAAAACACCAAGTAATGTGAATTGTGCTCATGTGGTTAATCAGTGCAATGTTACGTTTCAATCTAAGTTATCTATACTAAAAGATTTTTCGTTTTCATCTTCTTTCCTTTGTGTCTAATGTGTCTTTATAGTCCTCACAATGATTTGCACACAGTAGAAACTTAAGAAAAAATGTTTCAGTTGATGATTAATTGAATAAAATCACTTAAGGTATGTTGAATTTATTTTTAATTTGTTGGAGGCTGTAGAAGAGACTTAGCCCAAAATATCTAGTTTCAGAAATTTTTCTTCACAAGGAAGTATCTCTTACTTTAATGATTGGTCTCAGGATAACTTTAAAAATGTAGCTACTTTTATAGCTGATAGCATTTGTCTATATTAAGAGTAGACTATGAAAAAGATTGTATCTCCTAGTACTGTAAAAGTGAGATTTCTCTAATCATTAATACATCAATTTATCTCTTATTGTGAGACTCATATTTAATTATATTTTGTTTGATTATCACTAAATAAAAGTTTGTATTTTTAGGTAACTATTGAGAAAGATTAGAAGCAGGAGTGGTATTCACTTCCAAAATAAGCTTGTCCCTGGAAACTGTATGAACTTGGAGAAAAGATAAAAGTTTTGTGTTTAAGATGTTCATATATAGGGTTGCTATGGGTCATCAGATAAAAATCATCTTCATTCTAAGGGCAGCTCTGGTGGCCTAGTGGCAAGAAGCTGCACTGCAATCACAGAGATAAGTGGTTCAAATCCACTCTGCTGGAAAAGGAGGGGCAATCTCCTCCTGTACCTGTCAGATCTGATTTGACGGTACAGACACACACAGAATAATAAAATTTAAAAAATTTATTAAAAAAATAAATTAAAAATATCATCATCATTCTCATCACTGTCATCATCTTCCAAAAAAACTTTTAAAGTGTTGATCTGTAAATGGAATAGCATTCAGCACTTTATAGGCCTTTAAAGATTTAATACAACAATGCAGAAACAAATTATACATAACAAAATCTAAAGCACTAAACTGCACTTAACAACAACAACATTGAAAATGAAGGAATGTACCTACATATGAATAAAATGTGAGTACATATGAATATAACTTCTACCTCACAATTTCAGGGTGTTGTTAAAAATCAAGATTCAGTCATCCTACTTAAGACTACTTAACGAGAATATCTTGGAGTGAGAAAATGAAAGTTTCATAAATCTATATTTTTGCTTGACAACATTTTAAATATTTAACTTCACAAGAACTTCTCTGGGGAACAAAAAAACCATAGAGTTCTCTGATAACAAACATTAGGATTTGATATTAGGATTCAAATGGGTGAAGAAAGGAAAAATGCAGGATGACTAGATGATCAGATATTGTATTATAATTAGCAGTATGGAGGAAACTATGAATGAAGATTGACTTAAAAATAAAATTCAATATGTTTTCTAAACTTTTACTCAAAAATAAAAATTGTAAAAAAGGAAAATGTTAAAGCAGTCTAGTGGTAAAAAGCTGCTTTTTAATCTCAAAAGCATGTTGTTCGAATCCACCAGTTGAAGGAAGGGAAATCTTCTCCCATGCAATTTACTGCCTCTTAAAACCTTCTGAAGGGTCAGCTAAGTTGAAGGGTCAGCTGTGAGTTGAATGGTCAGCTGTGAGTTGGTCTGACTCAATAGCATACAACAAATACAACATCATGTATATATGTGGTTGTAAATACATATCTGTTATTGTTGTTATGTGCTGTTGAATCACCTACAACTCATAGCGACCCTATATGTAATAGCCCATATATGTATATATACATATATATAATACGTATTAAACACAATATACATTATGTTTAATAATATACTATGCCTTTATCTTTTATTCTTTAGTCTTGTTTTATGTATTTAGTTCTTAATTAAATGTGGTTCTTGGCACCCACAGTCGGGAAATCAAAAGATGAATTTCATTAGCTAAATTTGCTATCAGGGACCTTTCCAGAGGACTGAGAAGCAATGATGTCAGTCTTGAAACTAAGGTGCACCCGATCCAGTGTATGGTCTTTGCAATTACTTGTCATACCCCAAAGAGCCGGATGATGACTAAGGATGATAGAAAAATGATAGATGCCTTTGAGTTGTGGTGCTGAAGAAGAGTCTTGAACATACCATGGACCACCAAGAAAGCAAATAGGTCAAGTTTCTCCTAAGATTTTGAAGCTCTGTCTCATATACTTTGTCATGTGGCCAGGAGGGACTGATCCTTGAAATAGGACATCACGTTTGGACGGGTGGAAGGACAGCAGAAGAGAAGAAAACCCAGATAAGATAGATTAATACAGTAACTAGGGCAATTTTCTGCAATCCCATAGGCACATGGTCAAGGCCACCAGCTGCTCTGTAGGAGAAGGACGGGCAATCTCTTCCCAGTGTGATTACCTGCCTCTGAAAACTTAACAGAGGGTCAGCTATGGTTTGGTTCCAACTCGACAGTAAAGAACAACTCTCTCTCTAATATTATGTACATCATATATAATACATATGTAAATTATATATACCATACATGTAAATTATATATAATACATATATAAATTATACATACATATAATAAAATAAATTATAGACTCTTTCTGTCAAATCTTGGAACCTTGTATTTTGCCATTGCTTTGAATGCATTTTGGACTTTTTTACTTCAAAAACATTGGTCGTTGGCCATATGCTACCTCCTGAAATGGTTGAACCCTGACCAGTCTTGTGTATGTGTCTGTTCTATGAGCAGTGAAACTGTGTGTTCCTTCTATCATTTTCTGATAACCTCCCTTATCATCCAAATTTTCACCATAAAATCTTTCACTATTGCAACTGGAGGCTTACATTTTGTTTTCATTTCATTCAGCTTGAAGAACGCCTGGTGTGTTTTCTTTTTTAACTCCAAGCTTAGCACATTTCATCACAGCACTGTAATTTTTTTCTTCTTAAGTCACCCTTTGAAATCTTCAAAAGGCACATTGAATTCAAATATATAAAAACACGAAGGATAGGCCTTCCCAGGCAAGCGATCTGTATAAGCAAATCCTGGCAGTGAAAATCTACAAACCGTTTTATGAAGCTAAGGGAAATAAGTAGACAGAGAAGGATTTTTGTTGTTGTAATTAGTCACTATCATCAGAATTAAGCTGATTTGGACATTGCATTTGTAATGTAGTTGGTTAACCAAGATGCTAGAAGGCTAATCTTCCACTTGGCCATCATGTCCCTGTGCTTCCACACATATCTCATCCCTCACAGTGCAAACTCTGCTAATAACTGAGAGGAAATATGAACCTAGTAGATAAATAGATGAGAAGAAGTTAAAGGATCTAATTAAGTCATACAAGTTTACTGATGAAAGGTTCCTCTCAGATTTAAAATATTTTTTTTTTAATATTAGAAGTTCTTCCTTCCCTCGGCTCCCTCATGAATAGGAGATAAAAAAAAATGTGAGTCCTTGTCCAAAACACATGAGACCCAGGATTTCTCAATTTCCCAATCCCCTCGAGCAAGCTGTAAGGTAAAGAAAAAATTAATTTAACCAAACCTGTTGCTGCTGACTTTATTTCAACTCATCGTGTCCTCATAGGACAGAGAAGAAGTGCATCACAGGCGGTAACCCAAACACAGCACCTCGCTGGCCTCTCAAATCCACCAAAGGCTCTGTTGGAGAGAAAGACGGGCAGTCTCCTCCAACAAGATTGAGCTGACTCCGTGAGTTAAGTTTTAAGCTAATTTTTACTGAAATATTGCTACACTTGTTTTTCCCTTGGAACAATGTAATTATTGGTTTGGATAGCTTATAATTCTAAAATGATCCCAGTTTTAGCTTTTTGTTTTTCCTTTCTTTTCAAATATCTTCAAAGTTTAAAAGAGGCATTTTTAGAGAAATTAAAATTTATCTTTTATGGAGTGAGACCTATTTCTAGAGTTATTCCAAGTGGGAGATCACAGATCAAGGTCCAAACAATAAAACAGTATTTGACTCTATCAACCTTCTGCAATTTTATTTTTTTTTCTAAATTGGTTTAATTTGTTTAGTTTTGATGTATCTTCTGATGAATCTTTTCTTTTATGACAAAGTTAAGAAGTAATCTAAGTGAAGGTACCTTTTTCAAAATGGACTGTTGTAGTCTTCTATATTTTATTTGTAACTTCTAATGCATCAGTAAATCTTGATTCTTCTGTAGGGTTTTGTTTGTGTGTTTGTTGCTAGAAGACAAAATAAAAGGAAAATGGAGTTCCTTTAATCAAAATTCAAAGAACAAAAATCTACTTTAGGGAGGAAATACTCTCAGCAAGTAGACAAACAAATCCACACTAAACTCTGATTCTGTTTTCTGATTCCTTTAAGGAAGACTAGAACGTGTGTACTAATTTATTACATGACACAGATCAATGATGCCTATGTCAGAGAGAAAGTTCAAAGGAAACTTTAAAACTTTTAAGTGATGAAATTTTTCCTACTTTCATATTATAGATGGTTTCTTAGTTACACCCACATATCAGAACTTCTCTGATTATTATTGGATGGTTGCTTGGTGCCATTTCGTTGGCCCAGACACTACCCATACCTGCACCGTCCTCACAATCTCTGCTCCGCTTACGTCCATTCTTGAAAGTCACTAGGTCAATCCATTCCAATGACTCTTTTTTTAGCTGATCCCTTACTTTTCCAAGGATGAGGTCTCCTGAGATTGGCCTATCCTAGTAATATGCCCAAATAGCTAAGATCTCCTTAAAGAAGTCTCAAAATTTAAAATTTTAAAAATTTAATATCACAGAGCTACATGTTGAGTCCTCCACTGGTCTGTCAGTTGGTTGTCCTGTAGCGACCTCTGTGTGGCTGTGATGATGGAAGCTATTTACGCCATCAGTAGTCCAAGTCCTAGCAGGGTCACCGATGAAGGAGAGATTTCAGGGGAGCTTCTAGACTAAGAAAGACTAAGAAGCAGGCCTGGAATCCATTTCTGAAATAGGCCTTAGAAAACTCTACAAACAAACAACAGAAGATCATTGCTGGATATATTAATAAAGAGCCCCAATCTCACGGGAGGAGATTGGCCATCCCTCGTGTTGAGTCTCTGTTGGATTAGAGCTGCCAACTCAAGGTTCCCTTTGGGTTTAGCAGCCCTACTCCCTGTGCGCGATGCTACCAGAGCTCAGCATTAGGTAATGCTTTTCTGGTAAAAAGTCTCAGAAATGTTTAAACTCGGAAAAATCAAACTTCTTGCTGGTGAGTCTATTCTGACTCCTACTCACCGCCGAGCATGCAGCAGACTTGCCCGTAGGGTTTGTGGCTTCTGTCCTGTGCATCGAGTCAGAATCATCTGGCAGTTGACCTGGCAGGAGGTTTTTGAGGCAGTAAACAGCATGAAAAGAGATTGTCTGTCTTCCGTGCAGACGTCAATGGTTTCTTACCAAGTGCCTTTGGGTTGGCAGCGCAGCTCCTTATCAAGAAGCCAGCAGAGCTTCGTACCCTGTAGGGTTTAGAGAGACTGTGAAGCTTTGTGGGAGGAGCCCACTTGATCTTTTTCTTGTGGAGGTTCTTCTAAGTTCATATTCTCAGTCTTTCAACCAGCTGCTCAACTCACTACACTGTTAAGGCTCCTTTCCCATATATTAGTGAAATAATATTATGTCAACTCAACTCCTTGCCATGGAGTAGAAGTCTCCAGTGGGAGACTGGACAGTCCAGTAGCTGACCTTCCAGTGGGTTCCTAAGACTATAAATTGCACAGAAGGAGATGGCTCATATTTCTCCCTCGAAGTCTCTGGTGAATTTGGGTCACATAGCCTTTTGACCAGTAGTGTGGCTTCCTCTAAATTAAACCACCAGAGCTCCCTAAATATTACTTACTAAATTAATCATAAATTAACAAACATAATAAGTATTGCTTACAGAATTAAATACACTGCCATATGTACACATATGCATACAAAGAGAAAAACGTATCAATACTGTGAGTTACTTATAATCTGGTTGCATGCCATTTTTATATATAAACATATGTAGGAGAAGTGCAGGGAAATTATATATGTGCCATGAATTACTTTCAAAATAGTTTTTGGTTATTTATGATCTCCCACTGATTCTACTATATTGCCCTATAGATAATAGTATATATGTAGAATATTTAACTACAGTTCAAATTAACAAAGTTATCTATTTAAACTGCTTGATTTCAAGGATTTCATTTTTATGGTGTCAAAAAGGATGAATTTTTGAGTAAAGACATCATGCTTGGAGAGCAAGAGGGTCAGTGAAAGAAAAGAAAATCCTCAGTAAGATGGATTGCCAAAATCAATCTGAAACAGGCAGAGATAATGGTTATGACGTAGGATAAGTCAAGGTTCCAATCTCTTATTCATAGGGTTCCTATGAGTCATGGTCAACTTTAAATCAACTAATGAAAAAAAGAATGTTTTCTCCAGTTACATAGACAACTTTATTACTTTCCCTTTACTTCTGTTAGTAATGAATGTAGATAATAAACAATTATCTGACCAGAAATGTTTGCTTCTGCTCCCTAACGCTACTCTTCTCAGTCTTCCTATGAAGAAAGCTTCCAGGAAAATCACCTTTGACAAACTCAGCCACTCTTTTAGTCCAGAACAGTTTTTGCTGAGTTATAGTTTAATAGGGAAAGCCGAAGCTACAACTGTTTGGTCTGTAAAAAGTTTATTAAAAAGTCTTGAAGGTGAAATGAGATAGTTGCCATTCTGTACTCTTAGAGGGTCAGGAAAATTTATATACAAAGTAAACCAGGACTTTGAGCAAGTTCAAACCCCTCTGCTCCCACCCCTAGCTCCCTTGAACCCCCATACAAGTTTTACTAGCTATCCTATTTTTGCAATAAGGTCTTATTCTGTATTTTTCCTTATGAGTCTGAGTTAGATCACTCAGAATAATGTTCTCCAATTTCTCCCAAGGTGTGTAGTATTTTTTCAAATCATTGTTCTTGAGTGCTGCATAGTATTCCATCATGTGAATGTATCACAATTGACAAAATTAATGTCAATGAAGACAAGTATGAAACACAGAGATAAACACTAGGTACATGAAAGAAGTGCAATGTATATGAATGCCAATTAAAAGAAAAAAAATCAACAACTACAAAGAAAAAAAGAGAAGAAAAGGGCTACTAATAGGTATAGATCAATAGTTATTAATGATATAAAATACAATGTCTATGAATGATTGTATAAAATGCAACATACGTGAATGAAATGCAATACATATGAAGGACTGTATGCAAACAAACTGTAAACCTGTGATGTTGTTGTTTGTTGTTAATGTGCCGTCGAGTCGTTTCCGACTCATAGCGACCCTATGCACAACAGCTCGAAACCCTGCTCTATCCTGCGCCAACCGCACCACCTCTAACACACCCATCCCGATTACCCCAGTCACTGAATCAATCCATCTCATAGAGGATCTTCCCCTCCTGCGCTGTCCTTCAACCCTCCCAAGTATGATGTCCCTCTCCAAGGACCCGTCCCTCCTGGCAACATGTCCAAAGTATGTCAGACGAAGCCCCAGAATCCTTGCCTCCAAG
>NW_006399751.1:12379126-12385819 GCF_000299155.1 Elephantulus edwardii | reverse complement strand
AAAAAAAGTAACTGCAAGAAAGATGAGTGTGAGTATGTATAAAAGCCTTTATGAGAAAATAACAAGTTTACTTTTCAAAGAACAAAAGTTTATCAAGAAAGACATGATAAGAGAATCAAAGAGAGTTACATTTAGTAAAGGCAGTAAATTTACTTTGAGAAGAGAGTTTGTTTGTCTCTGGATGAACTTGAACTAAAGGTAAGATTTAGACCCAAGGGAAACAGTGTGTCAGTGGTAGAAATCCCACCTGTGTCAAAGACCTTCACACCTATCAACAGATGTTCAGCAGGGTTCATGGTGGAACATAGGTTTCCGTGAGTGAGGAGTGAGCTAGAAGCGAGCTATCAACATCTCATTTACGGAATCTTGGTGAAGTTCAGTCTTCACTAATGACTTTTTCGATGCACAGGAGCCAGAGAGCGTATCACTAATGCAGAGGATGAACCAAACCAAACAAGTTAGCATCCACTTGAATCTACTCAAGTTCAATTCTAATTCAATTTCAGAGCACAACTCTGAAACCAAGCTTTTCTTCCACGGTACCTATATAAACGTTCAAACTCCTTATGCCATTGAGGTATTAAATCAGAAGATTCCTAACTTCTTCCTTAAGAGTTCTGAGAATGTACATCTGAACTGGGTCCACGATATATCCTAATAAACTCAGCAGGTCATAATGATGGAATATAGCAAGAGACTGATTTTGAAAGCTTCTGCACTACAAATCTGGAAAGAAAAATCTAATAAATGACTGAAAAATTTTAATAACCCCTTACCCTCCGCCCTACTTCACCCCAATCAGCTACGTATAAACTAACAAGATCACAGTACATAAACTGGAGCATTTCTCTATGCCTTCCACGTGGTGTCTAAAGCATATATTTTATCTGCATATCTTTCTTCCGTGAGGCAGCATGTGTTTTATTCATCTCTGCTTTCTCCAGAGCCCTGAGGCTTAGTACATTATCAGTGATTAATAAAAGTTTAATGAAGAAAGTTGTGTTTTACATCTGGCCTGCTGATTCCTCTAAAGGAAGTTGCAGCAATGGGCTAAGCTGGTAACCCGAGCCACACATCAAGGACTGTGAAAGAGTAACCAGCATACAAAGATACGGAGTCGAATAGTCAAACATTCTCAGCCAATTTATTGAGGCTTAATACAAGCTCCAAACTAGAGCAGGTGAAGCTAAGAGTACAGAAGATTATAAAGCAACTGCTTCTGGTTTGTTGGGTAAAAGGTTGCAGATCATCTAACAGAACCTACAGTTATGAGAACCAAACACCCTCTAGAAATAGCCAGTGTAAGCTAAGGGAGGAAGATGTTAGGTTCACAATAGGGGTTAAGATGGTCTCCATAGAATGAAGAGAATTCCTGTTGCTAGAAGGCAAATTATGTATACAAGGGGAAAGGGCCTTTTTCTCCAGGGTCCATGTGTACAAAGAGAGGCATAGGATATGCTAGTGTAGAGCTACAAAGTCAAAAGATTAGAGTTTGTGGCTCTACATGGTCATTTTGTCAGAGGTATTCTAAAACCTCACTAATGGCTGGTTTACATAAGTAGCTGCCAATGTCTCTGAGTGGGCTGGATGAAAAGCTCTCTAATTTACTACTTGTTCTTTAAGTTATCCTCCAACCCTTTATTTTCTTCTCCTTGGGTGAAATAACCAAATATATTGTGAACTTCCTTTCTTCTTAACTGTGACAAAGGCATCTCTTCCTGACCTCTCATTGTGGTCCCCCCCCCCTTCTTGAAGTGATTGAAAGATAAAAGGGGAGTAGAGATAATACAGATTTCAATTTTTTAAAATCTGTACAAATTAAGTGGTTGACAGACAGGTCTGCAGTCCAAATTATTTATGCAAATACATGGTATTTTTCTCTTGAGGTTAGAGGTTGGCTATTTATTTCAGCAGAACTTGTTCTTAAGTGTTTTTTGCTTTGTTGTTCAGACTATATCCAGTAAAATATACAATTCAGAAATTATTATATTAACAATTCAGAAAATAGATTTGATTCCATCTTTCAAATTATGCAAGGCATTTCACCATACTTTCCTGATTTGTTCCTTTAACAGGGAGCTCTTGTAGTTTACTGGTAAGGAGTGACTCTGTCAACCCAAAGGCACATGTTTCAAATCTACCAGGTGCTCCATTGGAGAAAGATGGGAAATCTTCTCCCATGCCATTTACTGACCCTGAAAACAATGGAGGCTTGTAGTATCAACCATGAATCTGCTCTGAAAGAATAATGCATAACAACAATTAACATAAATGTACTTTCCTCTAAATTTCTCATCTAATCTTTGGAGCAGATATTATCAGTATGTTCCTAATATCGATATGCTACATGAGAGAAGGGTAGATAATCTCCCATGCAATTTACTGCCTCTGACAGCTTGCTGGAGAGTCAGTTATGGGCCAGTTTGCCAGTTCTGGACTTACTATTATCAATATGATAGAGTACTTTGGAGTAGAGTCTACTGGTTCATACTTCTTGTTATAGACTTTGTAGAGGCTTAGATTGTCATAAGGTCACACAATGCAAGAGATAAATGCCTTATCATAGTAGATTAAGTGGTAAGTCTAAGTCTATTTGGTTCTTGATGTGAAAAAAAGGTGAAAGACCATTTTCTTAAGAAGAGGCTCTGTCTTTTCTAGAAATGCTCTTCAGAGTATTTGGTGAGCCTGAGTCCTTTAAACATACTCACTATGGAATTCATCAAAGCATAACTCCTAAGGCAGGTGCTCTAACCCACTCACTCCATGACAGCTTATTAAAACCATGCATTTCAAAGCACTCAACGTAAATATCAACTTCTTACATAGGTGCTCTAAACGTAGAGATGTTTGGTTTTGTAACAATGAGCATTAAAGGGTTCTCACTAGGTAGAACTCTAAGTGGACAGTCTTTGGATTTAAGAGGAGGGTTATTTTATATGAATTGTTGCTATTGTTAGGTGGCACTGAGTTGAATACAACTCTTAGCTACTCTATGAACAACGAATTAGAAACTTACCCTATCATAGGCCGTTGTTATAATCACTGTGTCAATCAATCTCATGGAGGGTCTTCTCTCTTTCTCTGATCCTCCGTCTTAACTAGCAAGAGGCCTTTTGAAAGCACCAGCTCTCTTGGTCACAAAACCAGGATGTGAGATAGATTTTCATCATTTTTGCCTCTAAGGAGCACTGTGGTTGCGCTCCCTCCAGGGCAGACTTGTTTATTCTTTTGGCAGTCCATAAGATTAATTCCTCTATATATTATCCCTAATGGGTTAGACCACACAAAACCAGAGCCTGTCATTTTGCCATATTCATCTCTTGTTTATTCATTATCGCTTAATGATTAATAATGTAGAATACACCACCAGATTTCTTAGCTTATATAAAACAACTCAAAAATTTCATCTCAGAAAAATGAGGATTGCATAAGCTAATACACACGAATGTAGTCAACAGTGGCTGGCATAAATCAAATGCGCTGTAGATGTTTATGATTATTATTCGTATTTGGCAATCCTGGAACATTTTCATTTCATGTATTTCTTATTTAATAAACATTTTTGTATTTCAGTGCTGGGCATATTGAAAAATAAAGCCGGCCTTCCAATGTTTACATTTGAACAGGGAAAAAAAAAGAGAGAGAGAGAGATAGGTAAACAGACAAATGTAGCACAACATAGATCTCATGAGGGGGATCTGACAGAATGTTGTGAGAGATGGATGAATAGGAGTAGACCTTCTGAGGAACTGAGAAGGAATTTTGGACAGTATAGCGAGGGTAGAGGAAGGAATAGGCTTGGTGGGTGTGAGCTGCAGAAGTAGATTGGAGTAGAAACAATTGGAGGACCTGTGTCTCTACACTGCATTTCACAAACGTTCACATTTCATGGCAGCATCACATGGCTTGCCCATAGGGTGAGATAGGCTTTCTCTGCTACTTCTTAGTGTTCAGCAAATGAAACATTGATTTTTCTCTTAAAATTGTAAAATGAGATTTATTAAACTACGGTAACAGTGCCTATCCCAAAGGGTTTGTAAGAATTTAATGAGATGTTAATATATGTAAATACTATAAAATAATAAGTCTTCTTTGTGTTAGTGATTTTTTAATATGATCCTATTTTTACCAGTGCCAAAACCCAAAATATATAACACTTGGAAGTGTTTGAATTGAGATGAGATATAAAAATATGTGTCTTAAATCCATGATACTTTTGCTAGGAGCTGGCCTCCTTTTAAAATATGTTATGTGTATGCTTTTTTGTTTCTCTTTTTTTTTTTTTTTTCAAATGAAAGGACATTAACCTTTCTCCAAAGCCTGATAAGGAATCTGATTACTTTTCCTCTGGAGCAATTTCTAGTGTTATCATGGTCCATTCAGTGAATAGCATTTGGCCACTTCAGAAGCGTTTTCCCACTACCATGTAAATGGTATGATTAGATGTGAAAGGTAATCATGAATGCTGCCATGTTATGACATTAAAATAGTAATTCAATTGTTAGCAACCTCTCACAAATAACTATTCAATCCACTTGTGTTTTATACCTCAATGTCCTTGCATGCCTTTCCTCTTTGAGACACAAAACAGTATTGATTTCTCTTCATAACCGCCTAAAAAGTGCTTTGAGCACTTTTATCATTTTATTATTCAGCAGTAAGTAAGGAAAATAAACCTGCAAATATGAAAGGAAAAAAAAAAAAGTCAATGGTTTACTTCTGTCCCTTTACCTGAAAAACCTCAAATGCGGGCAAGATTGACTTTTTGACGGATTCAAATTTCTCTGTCTTTGAAGATATGTTGGAAATCATCATGAAAGGCAGCTTGGTGCAATGAAAAGCTGTCAGTCAAGAAGCAGAGGTCCCATTTGAGAACCAGCTTTATAGTGTCCTATCTGGCCTTTGTGGCCTCTAAGTGTTATTGGCTTCTTTCTTTTCCAGGAAACTATCTTTGTGCTGTGGTGTTGAAGAAAAGTGCTGAATCTCCCATGGACTACCAAAAGAACAGATATGTCTCGGAGAAAGTGCCACCAGGATGTTTCTTGCAAGTCAAGAATGACAAAAGCTTTGCCTTACATACTGTGGGCATGCTGCTAGGAGAAGCTCTTCCCTGCAGTTGGGACATCATGCTCTGAAAGGTGAGTCGGCAAGAAAAGAAGAACCGTCACCAAATGGATTATACATTGACTACAGCATTTGACTCTGGTATATCAGAGGTGATGAGGATGGCACAGGATATGTGTTGTTGTTCTGGTTACTATGAGTCATACTCGACTTGATAGCACCTAACAACAACAACAGTCACTGTTAACACCAACTCATGGCCAACCATGTATGCCAGAGAAGTCTCTGTACCCTGGGGTTTTCAGTGGCTATGAAAGAGTCTGTCTTAGAAGGATTGTAACCTGAATGCTCTGTAGAAGCAAAGACTGTGAGGGTTCATATCTCTTATCTTGGGCATATTATCAGGGAGGGCCATTCGTCAGTCATTGACAAAGGAGAGTAACCCTCAAGGAAAGGAATTGACCTCATGACTCTAAAACAATGTGAGCACAGCCAAGATTTGTGAGGATGGCTCAGGATTGGGCAGGGTTTCAATTTGTTGTACATAGGCTCACTGTGTTGTTGTTGTTGTTAGCTGCTGTTGGGTCCAGAATGATGAGTTATGAGTTCATGATGACCCTATGACTAACAGATCTGAACTCTGTCCTACACTGTGCCAACATCACCAGCTCTGACACAGCCAAGCCATTGCTGCAGTCACTGTGTTAATCCATCTATCTGGCAGAGGGTCTTCGTCTCTTTTCCTGACCCTCCACTTTTCCAAGTGTGGTGTCCCTTTCTATGAAATAGCGTCTCCTAACAGTATGCCCAAAATATGCGGGGTGAAGCTTTCTCCTTTGTTTCTAAAGAGCATTCTGCCTGCATCTTCTTCAAAACAGATCTGTTTGTTCTTCCAGCAGTCCATGGACTCTTCTGTACTCATCTCCAACATCGCAGTTCAAAGGCACCAATTCTTCTTTTTCTGTCACCATCCTCATTCACTGTCTAAGTCTCAGATGTATAGCCATCATTCCGCATTTCTCGGGTTCAAAAAACTGAAATACAAATTCAAGCCTTGAGTTGCAACACATGGAGATGTTGTAGGCAAAATCTTGAATGACCTGGGAAACAAACAAATAAACAAACAAAAACGATGATCATCTCAATTCTGAAATAACAAAGACATTTCAGAACTAGATCACCAGACCTTTTTTCCCCCCAGAGTACATCTCTGTAGCCTCACTCTGCCAACGTTTGTGTCAATACTTGGCCATTTGTATGGTCCTCATTTTGCTGAGTAATAATTGAGAAGTTTACCACCCCTGCGACTTCCAAAAATGGAGTGTTTTCCATTTTTTGTATGTGCATCCCTTGATAGATAGATAGATAGATAGATAGATAGATAGATAGATAGATAGATAGATAGATAGAGATAGTTATATATAGAGATAGAGATAGAGCTGGATAGAGAGATAGAGAGATAGAGATAGATAATATAGATACATATAGTATAGCTATAGATTATAGAGATAGATTATATGGATATGGAAATGGATATGGATATAGGGATTTATGGTCTACCTGAAAGTATGGCCAACCATCTCTAGTGCCTACCTTATGGAGATTTATGTGGCTAGTGGCTGTCATAGC
>NW_006399751.1:12311631-12378814 GCF_000299155.1 Elephantulus edwardii | reverse complement strand
TAATAAAATTTAATAAAAAAAAGAAAAGTAAAAAAAAAAATTTCTCTCTGCCTAGTTATACTTGTTGAGGCCCTTTACAAAGATCTACCTAGGTTCAAAGGCAGGTGGTTCAAATTCACCAGCTGTCCCATGGTTGAAAGAGGAATAATCTCCTCCTCCACAGTTTGAAATCTCTGAAAAACCTCCTGGGGGGGTCTGTCATGAGTTAATTCCAACTTGACAACATGTAAGAACAATACCCCCCTCCCAAAAGAAAAAAAAAAAAACAAAAGAAGAAAAAGGAAAAGAATACCAAATAGGTTCAAGGAGGAATCAACAATCGGCGTGGGCTCAAGGGAAAAGAGCGTAGATCTCGTGTCTCATTGAGGGAATCCAAGCCTCAAATTGCAACAGAAGCACCAGGCATGTGATACGTATTGGTGAAGATATACATAAAGAGTATCGTTTGATACTAAGTTTATATACCACATTTCGCTCACTAGGCACCACTGGATAACCATCTTGCACTCAAGAAATATTAACTGGGATACAGCTATTCGAAACAGATCATAACCTTGATACGTCTGATATACAGTTCTTGGAGGATGCTGGAAATAATGTGGAAGTCGGTGAGTCTTTGTTCCAAGCAATGGACGACTTGGCGCTGGAGGATGATGAGGGTGATGCTGGATCCTGCCGACCCAGAGAGGGACTTGGACTGTCAGCCTCTGTGGAGAGGCATGCCTGCCACGGTATCTGCGGCTGTGCTGAGAGGCTTTCATTTTCCTTCCTTTTTTGTTCCCCCCTAAGGAAAGAAAATATTCAGGAGAATATTCTTCTGATAGCTTTCATCATTGAACTTAATAAACTGACCTTATTTTTTTTTTAAGAAATATTGTGTTCTGGAATTCGGAGTGGCAACGCGGATCCTCTCCCAGGGGTAACTAACAATTTCCGCTTCCTCTTGGAATCACGGTTCAGGCGGGTATGCCATGCCATATCAACTTTGGAGTCCCCAGCAATTGGACTCCTTTCTTAAAGAGATTGTACACTGAGTTTCACTAAGTGCTCAGGTAGCCTTATTATCGCTGCTCAGGACTGAACTGATGCAGACCACAATGTCAGTAGCTGGATAACTAGGGCAGCTACTAAAATATTTGAGAAGGGGAAGTAGGTCAAATCAGAAAAGGAAAATATATCCTCAGCTCTAAACTGACCAGGAATGGCAAGAGAAAGCAAACGATTAAGAATAAGTTGGCAATGGAAACAGACACAAATGGGACACTTAAATGTCTCTGGTATTGTAGCAGACACAAAAGGAAAAGCAGAGGACAAGATGAAGTCTCTTGGGGGAACTTTACAAGAAAACCTGAGGATTCTTGTTGAGATCAAGGCTCTATCCAACTCTACATCTTTCTGAAGCCTGGTTACATCCTGTGTGGTTGGGATTGTCTGAGCCAAACACACATTATTCCATTTGAAAACATACCGTTTGAAGAAGAGTTTCTTGAAACGCTGGAACTAAAAAGCTGCAGAGCAGAGTCAAATGGTGATGTTACTCATGTGTTCACAGTACAAAAGAACTACAATAGGTGCTTGATGTAATAGCTGCACCTTGCACAAAGGGGATTCTACGCCTGAACATCTGTTGCTCTTCCCTGTACATTATCTCTATATGGATATACATAGTCATTCTTTCTTCATAAATATTTATCTTCCTCTCAAAGGCAATATAACTAATCACTACGCTTTCCTTTAAATTAAAAAAAAAAAAAGCAAAGCTGAAGAGAAAGAGAGAGAAAGATCACATAAGAATCTCAGGAGGAAAATCTTTATGAAATACTCATGTAAATTGCCTTATCTTCTTGTAGTGTTATTACTTTTCTGTGAGTTTGTTTGATGTTAACATTTTTATTCAAGATTCTCTTCTTCATTATGCTTAGCTGTGGTGGGAAACACAGCTATATTATATCTTGTTCTGGCTTGGGAGAAATCCCCCTAGATATGTTAGTTAGGGAAAAAATATAGAGATAGGAAAAACACTGAGGTTTAAATTTGGTTAATATTGAAAAGGAAAAATGATGAGTTTTAGATCTAGTTTTTGTCAGAGAGCAAAACCAATTGGAAATAATTTTCTTTAATCATCCTTTTTGGGTGACTATATCAATATGAGGTAAAAGGGTGAGAATAATGCAAGAATACAAAATCTTTGGTGCTAAATGCTCTCTGTGCCACCTATGATTGTAATCTGCTTTTGAGTTAGTCCTCAAATTACAACGATCCTGCACACAAGGGAATCCTATGGTTATAGTCCACAGGGGTTTCTTTGGCTGGTTTATAGAAATGCATCACCAGGTTTCCTCTTTGTAAGATCCTTCTTACTCTGGAAGCTCCATTGAACCGGTTATAGCAACACACAAGCCTCATCACAGGCACAAATTGAATCAGCAAAGTGACAACTGAAACTTCATGGTGGCAAACAAGCCTTCCTTGATAGGTGATGGTTCCTCAGGAGATTAATTGCTTGGAATGGAATCTGGATCTCCTAAATGGAAAGAAAGAATCTGACCGTTGAACTACAACCCCCCTTATATTAGCTCCTCATTATTAAAAGTTCCCAGATTATTAAGTAAAAGAGATTGATTTCAATGATCTTTTTGTTGTTCTATACCTTTGATTTGGAACTCATAGCTGACCCTCCAGTAAGTATTAAGAGGCAGTGAATTGCAAAGAAGAATATTGCCCATCTTTCTTTCTCCGATGGAGTAGTTGGTGGATTCACATGGAGTGCCTTCTTTGACAAAAGCAGAAATGGGGGAAAAGAAGAAGGAAGATGAAACTAAAGAGTGCCAAAATGAGTGAGCTCTGATATTTCCAGGGTTGGGGGAAGAAATGCTAAATTCCGGTCTTCCTTTGAGACACCTTGTGTCCAAGATCTGGGTTCCGTCTGTTTCTTGCTCTTAAATTCAGTACTTACCTAGCATGCTTTGAATCAAAAGTAACACCACTGTGGTAATTCATTTCAGCAGGCCCACCTTTCTGATAAAATATCAATTCACAATAATGGCACGCAGTGATAATACTGATTGCATGCAAATCTAATGCCCAAGTAGAAAATACTTTGCTTACCCTTCCAAAAATAGTAAGTGCTTTTAAAAAAATGAGACTGTAAAGGGATTCCAAATATTGTCTCGGTATTGGGGAGGAAGCAGGCGTGGCATCCACTTTCTAAACAACTTGCCTCTGGAAACTCTATGAACTTTGGTAAATGTTGATGGTTATAGAGGGGTTTTGGCCTTTTGTTCAAAGGGTTGCTGTGAGTCGTGCTGGACTCAAAGGCAATCAACAACATTGAGGAGGAAGATCTGAACAAAGGAGCTGCCTCTGTAATGCTTCACAAAAATATCTCAGTGAAGACTAAGACTCTTGGGTATCATTTCATTGAAAATCGTTAGATCCTTTCAGATAGAAAGGACAGAAGACAACTGAGTTTATGATGCAAGAGGAGAAATAATAAAAAGACTGGGTTTTTTTCCTGTCAGATTCTATTTCTGTGCCAATATTTTTATTTTTTAGATTTAAATATTTCCTCAAAACCTCTGGAGAAATACATAAGTAAAGTGAGAGGAAATTGTATTGACCAGTGAAAATTTTCTGAATTGTGTTCCTATGTGTTTGGATGAATGTCAATGTTTGTCTCAGTGCAGAAGAAACTTTAGAAGCATATAAAGCCATTTTCAGAATGACATACTGCAATCTCTGCATTCTTTTAATTTTGAGCCTAGATGGTGAAGTAAAGGCTCTGGTGGCTTACTGGTACAAAGCTGCAGTGGAATCCAAAAGGCATTCTGTTCTAATCCACCAGTTCCTCTGTGAGAGGAAGATGCCCAATCTCTTCCAGTGCAATTCACTGCCTCTGAGAACCCACTGGAGACTCAGCTATGAGTCTGTTCCGACTCAACTGTATACAACCAAAGCAACATACAAGTACTCAAATGGCAGCCTGACCACAGAAAATGCAAAAGGGACAAGAGGATCTTAACAGGAAAATAGTTAACTGGAAGGAGGACTGTTGAGAGAGCTGAGGAATGACAAATGGTGGATTAACGGTAAGGAGTTGTGCTGCTAAACTAAAGGTGCGTGGTTCGAATCTGCCAGCTGATAGGAGAAACATGAGCAATCTCCTTCTCTTCAATTTGCTGCCTCTACAAACCCGATGGAGGATAAGCTCTAAGGTGTTTCTGGCTCGACGACAAATAAAAACAATGAAAAAAAAGTAGGAATTTAAATAAATAAATCAAGTATTGTATTTTGAACTACAATACAATACAAACTCTCTTAGAATATTGGTGGCATCTAAGGGAGTTAAAATTCTATGGGGGAAACAGACCCTTTAAGTCACCCAGTTGCTAATGAAAAGTCCAAATCCACCCAGAAGAGCCTCAGAAGACAGTTCCAGTGATCAATATTAGGGAAATCAAAAAACCTACTCATTGAAAACCCAAGGTTTTGAAGCAATTATAGTCAATAATTGTCCCTTTTGGTCTGAACTGAAATCACATTCACGACTCAACTTTCTGCCTATCCAGTGAACAATCAATCACATCATGGAGGTACTCCCTCCTTAGAAGAATCAATGATACAAGATCAAAAAGGACAGTAGTTTCCTCGGGAGAAAGTTCAGAGGGCAGAAGGGGTAGAAGGCTAAATGGAAATCAAAATCACAGGGAGAAGGTAGGAAGAGCTGTTTCAATGCAGGAACTAAAAATTGATATCATAGTTCTGTTACCTAGCTCGGTGGTGGTGGTGGTGGTGATGGTTGAGTACTGTAGAGTTGAAACTGACCTATAGCTGACCCTCGAGTGTGTTTTCAGAGATAGTTGATCTCACGATAGGAGAGTGCCCATCCTTCTCCCACTGAGAACCTGGTGGTCTTGAACATGTGCCTTCAGGATAGTACTGCAGCATCTTGCCAGTAGGCCACCAGAGCTCCCTTAATTAGCACCTTGTTAAACGCCGTCAAGTCATACACAGCTCAGAGCGACCCTGTAAACAAAAACTTGAACACTTGTATAACTTTCATCGTTTCTCCACGTTCACCGAGTTTCCCGAGGCAAGCTATTTTGGAGTTGAATGCCACTCCTGCACTAGAAACACAATTATTTGGGGCGGGGGACAGTAAAACACAGTTCTATTTTGGCACACAAGGAATTACCTTGTTGGAATTGGCCTGCTATCAACTGAGACTTTTATTGTTGTTGTTTTAAGAGAGTTTATCATAATAAAAAAATAGTCCAAGTCTGTTGGAATCCAATTTCATAAATTCATAGAGTCTCTTTAACAGAAAGAGCAGAAGCTGAGTCAGAATACCCTTTCAATTATTCTAATAAACATAGAAACAGAGAAATAGACTTAAGGCTTTCCAGTTATTCCCAAATTGGACTGTCTTCCTCACTGATCAGCTTCAAAAGCATTTATTAAAAAAAATGAATAGCATATCCCCTATAAAAAAGATACATGTATACAAAGATATTTCTATATCAAAAGAATGAATATTTTCTACTTTTAAATTTCTGACACAAGTCTTTATATTATTCTGCATTAGCTATTAATATCTTGGTGTATAATAGCACAGAGATATCAAGAATATGGAAGGTACGGAAATGTTTGCAAATTAATCTAAAGCCCTTAACTACATTATGGATGTCTCAGTGGACAATTAGGATAAAGACATAGAGTAAACAATCAAAATAAATTAGCCAAAGTTCAACACTGAAATCTAATTCTTTATTTAGCACGATGGAGAAATGCATTGGATTTGGACATATCCCAAAAAGGTCATTAGGAGAATGAATTTTTTTTTTCCATGTAGACAATTTACTCCTGAGGAAGTTTGTTTTTTTTTTTTTATGTCCTAAGGATAACCACAGGATTCTAACATTATTTAGTTAGTTTTTATTCACCGTTTTTGAACAAAAGCCAAAGTTGGCTGTTTTAACAATGGGATTCTTAGTACCAGAAAAGATTTAGAACTTTTTGTAGAACGTGGACTTGCTCAATTAGATGCAGAGTGCATCTGTGGTGACCTACTCTCAGTCTTCAGGTATTTAGAAAAGCTGTTGTCAGAAAGAGCAGAGGGGTGAGGATGGGTGGGGGTCAGGACTGGGAGGGGTCCCACAATTTAATGGGTGGAGAGAGGGGTGGGTGGGTCACGGAAATGGGAAAGATCTGAGGTGAAAAAAAATATATACAGACTTTATAAGTAAATCAGTATAAAAGAAAAAGTTTATTTAACCAAGAAAAATAAAGAGCAAGGTATCTAGCTCTCATGCAAAATATAAAAAGTTAATAATTAGAAATTGTACAAGAAATTATTGCTGAGACAGGTATTTACCTTAAATGGTGAAAATTTGAAGAATAACAAGAAAAAACTTCAAGGTTTAATTATCTGAGTGGTCAAGGCAGGGCAATTGGGCAGCAGAAGTAAGAATTTGGGAGCCCAGGTCAAACCCGGAATCCTGTCGCCCTACTTAAAGTGCAGAAAGCAAATACAGCCGCGTCTGCATTCTGAAATTCTAATGATAGCACCATATTCCTTTGCCTTCTTATCCTGTCAGATGTACAACCACTCATAGCCCTCAGACATATGGTAAACAAAATCAAAGAAAATCCTTTGCCATCAAGTTGATTCCAACTCATAGCAAACCTGTATGACGGATTAGAATGGACCCACATGGTTTCCAATGTCATGACCTTTACAAAAATTGAATGCCACAACTTTCTCCTGTAGGGCACCCAGTGGATTTGAACTACTGACTTTTTGATTAGCAGTCAAGTGACTAGTCACTGTGCCACACATGGCAGAGGAAGAGAAAAAAAAAAGGTGAAACTTATTTCTCATAGCAAATACACCAAGGACTGGCCTGGTGATTCAGAATATAGATATTTTCACTCATTTCAGATGGATTCCTCAAATTTATAGGTAATATTCAAATTGGGATATTAGAGATATAATAAACTAGAATTTCCATGTCCTTTCACATTCTGTGTTCAAGAGGGAAAACACATAGGTGCCTGGTGATAGAAGAAAAATTTGTACATGTGGAAAACAGAAATGAATCCATTTTGACACAAGTATTTTGTAGGGGCGGGTAGTAGGTAGATTTATGAAGACATTGTAAGAGTAGGCTAACGCCAAATCTATTTGATAGAGTAAAATGCCCAAATTGGTTCTAGGAACAGTAGGTGTTCACTAGAAGATTTTTCAGGAGAATAACAAATTAGGTCTATTGTTTTCAAAGTATTATTTTGACTATAGGGGAATAGTGCTAAAAACATAAGGAATAATTACCAGTCTTTAGTAATCTGTTATTCTCATTTATTAACACACCTTGCAAGCAAATAAAAAATATATTTGGTCAAAAATAGGATAAAAGAGAAGCTGCTGAGGCTTCTACACAACCGGGCACTTCAAAGTCTTTAGTTCATTAGTTTAGAGATTTAGAATCACAGTTTCTAGGGGCCTCCCAGTTAGTTGGGCTAATGACGTTCTTGGTGCTTCTAGTCTCTGGTGCATCTTGATTGCATGTTTGGTTGATTTCAGACTTCACGAGTTGGTAGACATCCTCAATATCCATGTCTTTGGCTTTGGTTGGTTGGTGGTGCATATATTTGAATAATAGTCATATTACCAGGTTTTCTTTGTCTGTGTATGGATAGTATCCAATTACTCACAAAATTGTACTTTAGGATAGAACTTGAATCAGGCCACGGTCCTTCAATCGCTTGCTATGTGTCTGAGAGATGGACAGTGACTGCCAAAAAAAGTAAACAGATGTGCCTTGGGAAAAATACAAGAGTGCTCCTTGGAGGCAAAGATAGCGAAGCTTTCTCTCATGCTTCAGGCACTTTGCCAAGAGAATAGATTCTTTAGAAAAGGATATCATGCTGGAAAATGTGGAGCATCAGCAAAAGAGAGAAAGACCACCCAGGGAGGTGGATTGACATGGTGACTGCAGCAATGGACTCAAGTGTATTAGAGACATTAAGGATGACACAGGTTAGGACAGGACTTAGGTCTGTGGTTCATAGGGTTGCTATGAATCATTTCTGCTCAATGGCACCTAATAACAACAGAAAAAATCATCAAAAAACTATGCTGTGTGAACCACATAATCTTTGCCTCCTGGATGTCATCTTCAAATCTGGTCTATACTTATTTTCTTGTTCTACATAGTCTTTGTTGTAGAACATTTGCTCATCTGCTTTTAACACTAATCACCATTTCAGCTGTCAGTCACATCACCTTCAACTTCCCATACACAACTCTTCCATCATCCAACAGGTGGCAAAGATGTTTTCTATGTTATCCTTATTAATTAATTTTCCATTCAGTAGGGACTGAGGCTCAGTGTCAAGAAGACAAAGATTCTCACTACTGGACCAATTGGCAGCATCAGGATGGATGGTGAAGAGATTGAGATTGCTAACAACTTTAGTCTGCTTGGCCCCATAGTCAACACTCTTGGCACCAGTAGCCAGGAAATAAAAAAAAAATATTGCAACAGGAAAGTCTTCTATTAGGGACCTCTCCAGGGTACAGAAGAGCAATGGTGTCACTCTGAAGACTAAGGTGCATCTGATACAGGCTATGGTCTTTGCAATCACTTGTTATGCATCAGAGAGTTGGACAATGACTAAGGAGGATAAGAGAATTGATGCCTTTGAGCTGTGGTGCTGGAGAAGAGTAGTGAATGTACATGGACAGCCAAGAAAACAGATTCATCCTGGAGAGAGTTAAACCAGGCTGCTCCTTGGAGGCAAGGATTCTGAGGCTTCGTCTGACATACTTTGGACATGTTGTAAGGAGGGAGAGGTCCTTGGAGAGGGACATCACGCTTGGGAGGGTGGAGGGATGGCACAGAGGGGGAAGACCCTCTGTGAGGTGGATTGACTCAGTGACTGGGGTAATTGGGATGGGTGTGTTGGAGACAGTGAGATTGGCACAGGATAGAGCAGGGTTTAGGGCTGTTGTACATATGGTCACTATGAGTCACAAACAACTCGACGGCACACAACAATAACAACAACAACAACAACAACATTATCTTCATGTTACCTTTACAAATGCTGTAATCACATGTTGATAATTACTCATGGTTCCCGTACCTACTTCTAAAATCTCTTTGGGGTTATTTCTCTACTGGATGCCAACTCTAATGTCTTCTTCTTAGCAAGATGTCAGTAAGAAATTGGGGATATTATATAATAACTGTTCTCACAGAAGAAGCCTTTCTGTTTCATAAACTGTCCTTAAATAAAGACTCTGATCATTCATGGCCATGTCGGGAATGTAACTGAGTATAAGTAAGGCACTATTGCCATGTGATCAAATAGCAAGTTGAGTGAAAAATTACATTGTTTTGGTTTAAAAGAAATCCTACATAATAATGAAAAAACATCAGTCTGTATGCGTCTTGCTGATATTAGCATTAAGACTCATATTCTGGGGACACAAAAATCCAATTTTTTTATCAGTATTTAGAAGTTTTTAAAGAATTTGTGGTCTCTTAGTATGTAACAGACAAGCATAACAATAAACCTCAAACCTTCCTCAAAAGAATGAGGTTCTTTCACAGTTAAAGCAATGTGATCTATAGTTTTCAAATTGGTTACCATACCCCTACATATACACACTGGTGCATGTCAGGGTCACTCTAGTCACAAGGTACCCTGGAAGATTTGTCCATTTTCTTGGAGTCTAAAATATGATAATATATTTTTATATTAATAAATGAATTTATGTTTGAGAAGTACTCAAATTTATACGGTTAAGAGAGAAGTACACAAACTATGCTTGGTTAAAGGATTTTCAGAGGAAATATATAACTTTATGGTTCTGAATGTTTGGAAATATTTTGTGCTATGTTAGTACAAATGAACCACACTAAATCAGTAGAATTAGGCAAACATGACTCAGTCAGCAAAATGTGTATGTCTTGGTCAGCAAGAAATTTGGAAATATAAGGATGATAAATGTAAACTCTGGTTTTTATTTTCACAGAGTCATGCTAAAGATAGAAGATCTGGGCTGAGTTTTAACAAGAGGTTGTACAATGATGAATAATCTGAGATTTAATAAGAGAGTTTGAAGGGTACATTAAAGAGGATGAGTGAGGTTACAAGCTTAGAAATTTCTCACATCAGCTCTGTTCTGGACATTTAACCCACTACTGATGAGTTGATTCCAACTTCAAGTTGTCTTCATTTTCTACCTATAAGGTTGTGTCATCTGCATAATGCAAATTGTTGAGAAATCTTCCTCTAAACCTAATGCTACATTCTTCTTCTTTATATAGTTCAGCTTCTTGAATGATTTGCTGGCCATACCATGGTACCAGCTGTTAGGAGATCAGAAGATGTATTGCTTCGGGGAAGTGTGCTGTCAGTTATCTTTCCATAATACGGAAGAGCAGAGATGTCGGTTTAAAGGCGCAAGTGCACCTGATTCAAGCTACAGTGTTTCTAATCACCTGCTGTGCATCTGAGAGACGGACAATAAGCATGAGGTGTTGGATAAGACTATTGGGTAATGGATTACCAAAAGGACAAGAGGATATGACTTTGAGAAAGTGAGGTCAGAATGGTTCTGGGAGGCAAAGATGACTAAGCTTCATCTCATCTATTTTAGACATGTTGCTAGGATAGGCTAGTCCTTGGAAAGGGAGAGCATGCTTGGAACTGTAGAGGGTCAGTAGAAAAGAGGAAGATCTTCAGCCACATGGATTCACTCAGTGACTGCAGCAATGGGCTCAAGTATTTCAGAAATGAAGATGGTGGCACGGATTAGGGTTTAGTTCAGATCTATTGTTCATAGGATTGCTGTGAGTTATACTTGACTTGATGCCACCTAACAGATGCAATAGGTATGGAGATAAGATACAACCTTGACTTCTTTTGCTCAGGTGGTAGTGCTTCGTTTGGGATGGTTTGTGTGTGTGTTTTTTATGGGGGGTTGTAGCCCCAATAAATTGTGAAGTATTATTTACAGTTCCACTCACCAGTCTTCTTTATTTGTGTCGTAAACCCATGTTATACACATTGAACTTCTTCATGAGCTCTTTCTAAGCTATAGCGTAATTCATTCCTGTGTAGCCCATTTGGTAAGATCCACATGTTCAGAACTGGTGCTGGACTAAAAAAATAAAACAATGTGAAACAAAACCCAGACTGATTAGATACTTATAAGAGCATATTCTAGTTGAAAAGAAAAATTGCAAGGTTTGCAAAATGTAGTGTAACGATGACAGGACATTAAGAACTTTAAAGAGGAAAATGCTTGCCCTAAAACGAAAGGAAATTAGTAGGAAAAAAACAGTTGGTTAGCAAGCTTCTTAGAAATCATGTCAAATGGTGATGTCAGATGAATTTCTTCAGGAATGATGCTGACTTTTCTGGTTGGGAAGAACAACTTGAAACTTAAGCTTGCAATTACATGCGGTGAGTCAGATCACAAGAAAAACAGCGAGAATTTTTCTGGTGAAAAGCAGAAAGCTGCTGTCCCTCCAGTTTTGACTATTAGTCCCATTACTGAAGACTCGTTTGGACCATGTGTGTGAATTTCAAAATGAACGTGATTCTTCTGAAAGATCAACTGTTGTCTTCGCTGGGAGATGTAGCTGATCAATCATCATACACAAAAGCTCCAGAAAAATAAAAATTACACTTATCAGCCTTGAAAAAGCAGAAACATTTACCCGAATTACAATAGCCTTCATGTTGACCTGGATCCACAGTCTAGCAAGGTCTATTTTAATGTGAAATGTATAAAGCAATAATCATTTCAAGTAGTAAAAAAATACTAGAGAAAATTAAAACACAAATGTTTATTTGAATGTGGGCTGACTGTTGCTTTGCTGTTTGCACTGAAAGAAAACTATTATAGAAACAATAGCTCACATTTCTGGAAACTGATTGCTAGTGGGTGGTAGCTCATTATTTAGTAGTTAAATAGCACTGGCCTCTCAAATAATTGGCATATTATGATATGGTTTGGAATACGAGCTTCTAATTACTAGAATGCTTACTCATATCTGAAGTTAAATTCTCCAGCCAAAAGAAAAAAGGATGGAGTGTTTTGGAGTGGAATTGAGCCGCCTAAAGCAGTATGTGACTTTGTCTTTTGTTTTGTTTTTTAAATAATTTGAGACTGTTGTTTAAGCTTTGAGTGTTGTTGGACACAGAGAATATAAATGGAATTGAAAAATCATTTGAATGTTAATTTCAACCTCTATGCTTAGATTATTCTGGTCTGATTGTATCTATTCTCTCACACATGCCCCATACAGTCTCCTGAAACGTTCAGTTTAATTGTTCTTTCTATCAACATAAATAACAGTAGTGATTATTATAGCTCTTTCCAAAAATGGTTCCAGTACCCATATACTTGTGTATTGAACTGTCACATTCACTTGGTTTGGCTGTGGTATATGCATGTGTGTGTGTATGTATGTATGTATTTGACCACTTGGGTATCAGCAAACATTTTGCAAATAGAGACTCAAAAAATATTCATATATTATGCCTTATTACCTCGGAACATTGACATGGAACTGTCAAAAGTCTGGTCCAGCCGTACTGGAGGGCGAAAGTACAGGGGACAGAGCCAAGATCAGCCAGCTGATATTTAAGATCTATATCCAGATATCTGACTGAGGTCATCTTAGATCTTTCCACCATATGAGTATAGTGACAGAAGCAAGGCCAAGAAAAACCAAAAAAGAACTACCTCACAGACTGACAGTGTTATAAGATATAATCATTTTTGTCTCTGGACAATAATTTTTCATTTAGTCAGTTAGAGGACAATAGTTAACTAGTTAACTGACACATCATTTCAAAAGTCTACCCAGAGTATTGCGCTATATCTATAATTGGGGAATATCTTAATTTTATTATTCAAATTTGAGTACAGAAAGAAAAGAGATCTGTTTTAGTATGCTCTTCCCTATAACCCTTGCACGGACTGTTGTTAAGTGTCGTTAAGTCATAGGCAAATCATAGAGACCCTATGAACGAAAGTCTTCAACACTTGTGTGACTTTTATCCTTTCTCCAGGTTCATAGGGTTTCTGAAGGCAAGCTATTATAGAAGTGGATGCCACTCCTGCTTCCGAGCTTGTTTTAATTGGGGAGCTCCCCCAAATACCATGGGTAACCGTTATCACATTTGACACATCAGTGGCACAGTATTCAGCTTCACAGAGACCACAATGTCTATATCTTCTCTAGGTTCTGTTATAGGATCTCATTCTGCTGCAGTCATGGTGTCAACAAGGACTGTGGTTTTGTCTTCAAGCTCAGGTTAAAAAAAAAGTCCACTTCCCAGCTCATTCACTAGGTCACTGATAGGTTTCAGTTTGTTGCAGTCTGTTGTCCAGAGAGTTTGCCCAGTTCATTGGTAGGTGACCACTTGTTTTATAAAAGATGTAACAAAGAGGTCTATGAACAAGATGGCAACTACAATATTTTATAATTATAGAATTCATACCCATTATGCTTGCAACATTCTATTTATTAATCTCTAGTTCATGCCTACACTCAAAGGGATGTGGGAAGAAGCGATATAAGAATGTAATAATATAAGAATATAATAATTCAGTGGATGTTTTTGTAGTAATGGCAAGAAGTATAAGAGATGAGAGGAAAAGACCAGTTAGAAAAGCAGCGTCTAATTACAAGGCAGTACATTTTAGTAACTGGGAACACACTTGAGAGAGAGGTTCTAGCCCTGATATTTTTCAGGTCACTTACACATTGGAGAAATTGCCTAAGTTAGTAATCTTTGAGCAAAACTCTCCTAAAGCCAATCATTTTAAAAGAGAAAGGGAGATTCTTTGACACTGTAACATTTTGTTAAAAAGAAATATTTTAGAGGAGAATTTAAATTTTCCATTTTCACATTTATTGACCGTTTTTCTTGGCTGTCTCAGAAAGTAAAATGGAAGTGCTTTTTAAAAATTAATGTATTGAAAGGCATATTAAAATTATAAATAGAAATGAAATAAACACAACTGTAAAAGTGTCACCTGGGAAGAACTTCCTTTCTGTTTTACCTTGAATCTGTGAGGTTGGTAAAAATGAATATATGATATTTCAAACCATGATTTGCATTAATAAAATTCAAAACCCTTCTGCACATAGTCATAGTTGAGAAATCTTAAGGAAGTTCTTCAACAACCATGAGTCTAAGAATTCCCATTAGTGAAATTGGGATAGAACTATTCACTGATTTGTGTGGAGAAATCATGGGAATGGTCTTATAATTAGTCAAAGTAATTGAGTATCAAACTCAGCATTTCTGAGAACAGAGACGAGGTAGGGAAAAAATAAGAAAAAAAATGTGTATATTCAAGTGGAATGTTATTTCTGGTAGTTCTGCTATAGATAGAAATGTCATTCTTGGTTTTCTGCCTTTCTCTTTCTTCCAGTTGACAGTTTGGCATACTGATCTATATATACCCTCCCACCATCATCTCCTGTTACTTTCTAAGTGATGGTTAGTTCTACCTGTTAGTCTATTTTAGCCTGGAAGCTCCACTGGAAGCTGTCCCCCAGGGGTGACCCTGCTGATGTTCAAAATACAGGTAACATTGCTTCCAATATCACAGCAGCACACAGGATACTGCAGGACAATAAACTAACAATCAGGTAACTATTCAAGAGCAAATGGTAAAATAAGCTAACATAAAAATATCATAAAACAATCATCCATGCTATTGTTGTTGTTGTTAGGTACCTGCGACCCTATGTACAGCAGCTCTGAAGCCTGTTCTGTCCTGAGCCAGTTTCACTGATTCTGATACACCAGTCTTCTCAGACTTCTTACTTCAAATTTCCTTAACAACTACATCCATTATGGCTTCAAGATCTTCTCTTGTTCTGGTCATGTTTTTTTTCCTTTTGTTTCGACAAGCATAAAGCAATGTACACGGTCTCCTGCATCTGCTACTTCCGGGCCCAGATTCCGTCGTCACATTTCAGATCTTCAATTTCACCACAATTAACCATGAAGAAAATGCAAAAATTTCTCCTTTGCACGTACAACTTATTGGAGGTCAGAATATGAAAGCCACTATAAGAGGAAATTACTGAGTCCCAGAACAGCAGAAAATGCAATGCCTGCTAATTAATATTGTTAATTTTTGATTCCATTAGTAATAATGTAAGATTGTTATTACTCTTAGGGTTTCTTTCTTTCTTGATTGCAAGCTTATTGAGGGCAACGCTTGAGTTTAATGTAGACACATCCTACTCGATACCTTCTTTAGGATCTTGCTATGTTTCTGTTGTGTGCACTGTTAAGTCAGTAGCGGTCCATAGCTGATCCTCCAGTAAGTTTTCAGAGGCAGTACTTTGCTTGGGAGGAGACCGCCCATCTTTCTCCCATGGAGCAGCTGGTGAATGTGTTAGCAGTGCAATTCTTTACTATTAAGTGACCAAAGCTCCCTAAAATCTTACAATGTGAAGGGCAAATATGTAATTGGACCTTGGATGATAGAAAATTCTGAATGTGATTTAGCAAGATGAGTAACAAATGGATATCAGAAAGTTTAAATCCATTTTAGAAACAGTTTAAAAACATTTCATTGCTAGGCCAAAATGTTAAGAGTTGGAGGTTTGAGTCCATGCACAGTGGAAGAATATTCTGGCAATGTACATCTGAAAGATTGTCCATTGAAGACCCTCTTGAGCACACTTCTACTCTAACACACATTGGCAGGGGTGGGGTCATGATAAGATTGAGTAGATTAGATGCTAACCAGTTTGGGAGTTTTCTGGAAACATGTTGAGACCTTCTCCAAAAAAATTCTGAGTCACTTAAGAAGGATGAAAGGCAGTTCACAGAACCCATTGCTTCGTACTAAACATGTATAGAACATTTTGAAGTCCACATACCTTCACAGATTGCAGCCTAAAACAAGTCATTTAATATTAGCACAAGTAATTGCTTGTAACCAAAGTCTGAACAGATTTTACCAAGGATTGGTATGTTTAGATTCACTGAGATTTTATGCACACATAACCCATTTGCTCATCCATTGTAAACTTGGAATTGACTCATAAATGACCCTTCAACAGGTTTTTTAAGGATATAAATCATACAGGAAGAAATTGCTCAACTTTCTCCCACAGAGTCATGGGTGGGTTTGAACCAGAGAGGTACGTACTGCCTTTGGGTAGGCAGTAGAACTCCCTAAAAAGTTGACCATCAGAATTCCCTAAATAAGCCTCCTTCTTCCTTGGAAGGCAACTCCTAAGTGATACAGCCAACTAATACTTTACCTATAGGGCACAAGTAGAAGTTATTAATAAGAACAGGAAAGTGTAACAATTTTCTACAATGCAATGGTCCCTAGGGCAGTTTGACATAGAGAGAAACTACATGTAAGCAACTCTCCAAATCAGCAGTGCGGTGGTCCTTTTTATTGATAATCATCTCTTACATATCTGAATAAACTCAGTCTCCTAAAGGTGTAAAAAAAATGCCCTGGAGGTATAGCATGCAAAAATTAACACTCCACTGCACATCCTAATTAGAATTTAATTAGGGAATTTTTTAAAAAACTGCCGAGCACATGTTTTTAGTAAGTGCATAATCGCTGTCTTATTGCTTGTAGGTTTTCTACATATTTTTCATTGTAAATATCCAATTATAATTGTCATTGGGTCAGACTTTAAGAATTCAAAATCTTATTCAAAATAATGAGAATTTGTTTCCTTAAGCGTAATGTCCTCTGGCAGCATTTTCACATCTTTAATTTACAATGGGATCTACATGGTTCTCTGTTCAGCATAGAATCTGGGTGGTGCTTTTCTCACCACGTGATGTGTCCTATTATAATAAAGTCCTAGATTGTGTATTTCCAGTTAGCTCATGGAGGGGTGAGGCTAAGTGACACCCACACTTCTGTTCTAATTCCTTTAAGATTTGCAAGAAACCTATTACAGAAGTCTAGAGTGAAGGCTGAGCAGTGGAGTGGACTTGGGAGGAAGGGTTGCATAACCATGAAAGAGTTCTTCTTTTTCTTTTCAAGGAGAAAAGTGAATTGGGGGGAGGGGGTGGGCAGGGAGAAAAGTACAACAGTGAATGACTGGAAACCCTACGTCTCTGTAAACTTTCATTAAAATGAATAATAATAATAAAAAAGATGTGCAACAAACCAAATGTTGCAGCCAGAGTGTTCCTTAGAAGCAAGGACATACTTTGGACCTGTTACTAGGAGAGGTTGTCACTTGAAAAGGGATGCTTGGAATAGTGGAGGGGCAGCAAAAGAGAGGAAGACTCCCAAGGAGATGGATTGAAATGGTAACTGTAGCAATGGGCTCAGGTGTGTCAGAGATGGTAAGGATGGCACCGGGTAGGACAGAATTCAGATCTGTTGCTTACAAGTCATGCTCAACCTCATGGCACCTAACAACAAAAACAACAAAGTTATAAAAAGGGCAGTCTCCTTTGAATAGGTGTGATTATGCGTGTGCCTCCAACTCTTGCCCAACTGTTAGAGTGAATGACGGCAGCTCTGTGTGGATGTCTCCTTGGATAACATTCAAATTACCATCACAGTTTGAGAAGAAAATTGGGTGTGCCTTGCGAGTTCCACTTAAAGTATGGAAACTATTTCAAACTTGATTTGTGACCCGATACCATCAGCTTTTAAAAGCCATCACACCTGAGGAGAATAATGTGTGAATGCTGACTTCTTAATCACACCGTCATTATGGAAATAATAGGTTGCTGCAGCAATAATCATTACTCCCTTCCTGGTGGTATTTCTGTGCTTTTGTAGCCACTTCTAATGACAACTGAACTGTTTGGTCTAATGAGTGAGAAGGCTTCAACATCTTTATTCAAAATCAAGAATGATAATTGTCACCTGACACTGCATTCTCTGGAGTTCAGAAAAGTGTCTACTGGATCCAATTATCATCACTGGAGTCTGTGCCACAAAATCACCAATTTAAAGTAATTACTGTTGTTGTTATATGCCATTGAGTCAGAATCAGCTCATACGTAGCTGACCCTGCAGTGGGTTTTCATATGCAGTTAGTCACACTCTTAATGTGGAGATTTCTCATCTTTCCATAGAGCAGCTGGTGGATTTAAGATTGTCTCACTGCTTTACCGCTGAGCCACTGGAGATTATTAGAGCAATTAGACCTAATTTGTATTTGATCCAATGGTGACTGCACTTAGTTGTCTAAATCTGTGCTTTCTGTTATGTCTGTCCATCACCAACTCTCAAAACTGTATATAAAATCATCTACTAAAAATAATAAATATGAACACTGGTAGCATTAATGTTACCAGTCAACTAGAATTTCATAACTACATTCATTTTTATACTATGACATAATGGCTAAGAGCAAGGTATCTGGAGTACAGCAGATCTGAATGTAAAAATTCTTGTTTCATCTTGATAACAGCTATCATAAGCTCTGATGGCCAGGGGAAGAAGGAGATGTGCTGCCAATCCAAACAAAGGTAGTTTTAATAAACTAGCTGCTCTCAGAGAGGAAGATGGGAAACCTCCTCCCAAGTGAGAACAGCAAACATCAAATGCTGGCGAGATTGTGGAGAAACTGGAACCCCTAGTCACTGCTGGTGGGACTGTAAAATGGTGCAACCATTTTGCAAATAGAAATACAATTTGACCCAGCAATTCTACTACTGGGAAGGAATATACCCTAAAGAAATAAAAACTGCCACCAAGCAGATATATGCACACTCATGTTTATTGCTGCTTTGTTCATAATAGCAAAGAGTTGGAACCAACCCAAGTGCCCATGAGCAAATGAATGGATAAAGATCTGGTATATTCACGCATGGAAAACTATGCAGCATTTAAAAACAAGAAACTCATGAAATATTATTCAAAATGGGTGACCCTGGAGGACATTATGCTGATTGATATATCTCAGTCACAAAAGGACAAATATTGTATAGTGCCACTATTGTAAAACAGAACTGACATCGGAGTTGGGGGGGGGGGGGACTGAGAAAGATGGAATAAATAATGTGTACTACATTGAAACAGGTGAGGGAGAAAATTGTTTAAAATAAATACATGATTAGGTATTACTGTTATGACAGGAGTCCAGAATGAAGTGGAGTGGACTTGCTGGGAGGGATTGTATAACAATGAAGGAATTTTTCTTTTACTTTTCAAAGAGAAGAGTAAATTGGGGTAGGGGAGGAGTGGTCAGGGAGATAAGTGCAACAGTGAATGAATGGAAATTCAATGTCTCTGTAAACTTTCAATATAATTGATTTTTTTTAAAAGAAAAGGCACTGGAGTAAATTATAAGCCCATCATGAGTCAATGGGAATGAGTTTTACTCTCATTCCAATCATCTCAGCCTGTCTGAGGCTCATTATTTATCTCTAAAATGTTGTTGATATGTGCCATCAAGTTCTTTGGGACTCATAGCGACCCTATGTACAAGAGCCCTAAATGTCGTTCTATCCTGTGCCAACCTCACCATCACAAACACACTCATTCCCACCACTCCACTCACAGAATCGATCCATCTCATCGAGTTTCTTCCTCTCCTGTGCCTTCCCTCTACTCTCCCAAACATGATGTCCCTCTCCAAGGACCAGTCCCTCCTTGTAACATGTCCAAAGTATGTCAGACTAAGCTTCAGAATCCTTGACTCCAGGGAACATTCTGGCTTCACCTTCTCCAGGACAAACCTGTTTGTTCTCCTAGCAGTCCATGGTATATTCAACACTCTTCTCCAGCACCACAACTCAAAAGCATCAATTCTCCTTCTATCATCCCTATTCACTGTCCAACTCTCTGATGCATAGCACATAATTGCAAAGACCATAGTGTAGATCAGACGCACCTTAGTGTCCAGCCTGATGTCGTTGCACTTCAGTATTCTTGAGAGGTCCCTCACAGCTGACTTTCCCAGTGCAATTCGTCTCCTAATTTCCTGGCTGCTGTTACCAAGAGTGTTGACTGTGGAACCAAGTAAACGAAAACTGTTAACTATCTCAATCTCTTCACCATCCATACTAATGCTGCCAAATGGCCCAGTGGTGAGAATCTTTGTTTTCTTGGTATTGAGCTTCAATCCATATAGAAGACTGCAGTCCTTGACCTTCTGCAGTAAGTGCTTCAGGTCCTCCTCAGTTTCAGTGAGCAAGGTTGTGTCATCTGCATAATGCAGGTTGTTGATGATTCTTCCACCAATCCCAATGCCACATTCTTCCTTGTACAACCCAGAATCCATACGCTGAGCAAATAATTGGACAATCTGGACTAACTTACTAAAGAAACTCAAAGACTATAGTCTTTAATCTAGGTTATATCTCAACATCAAGAAAATAGAAATTCTTACCACTGGATCAGTAAACAACATCATGATATGGAGAAAATATTTAAGTTACGGGTAATTTCATTCTACATGGATCTGTAGTCAACATCCATGGTAGATATAGCCAAGAAGCCAAAAGACGTGTAATATTGGTGAATTTGTTTCTAAGGATCTCTTTAAAGAACAAGGATGACAGATTATAGACTAAAATGAAAAGCCTTGATATTTTTAACTGCTTCCTGCGTGTCTGAAAGTTGGACAACGAATAAAGAAAATTGAAGAATAATTCAATTGTGGTAGTGTTAGTTGGTATTTGGTGCCATTGAGTCAAATATTACCCATAGTGACCCGATGAACAACAGATCTGACCCATGTCCTATCCTGTGCCATCTTTACAATTCTTGACAATTCCTGCCTATTGTAGCAGTTCACCTGGTAGACAGTCTTCCTGTCTTTTGCCGACCCTCTACCTGAGAATTATGTCCCTCTCTAAAGAAAAGCCCCTCCTAGCTACATGCTTGAAATATGTGCTGCAAACCCTCATCATCTTTGCCTCCAAAGAATACTCGGGCTGTACCTTCTCGTAGATATATCTGTTTGTTCTTTTGGCAGTCCATGGGATGTGCAGTGCTCTTCTCCAACAATACAGCTCAAAGGCATCAATTCTTCTTCTGTCATTCTAATCCCATGATCAGCTTTCAAATGCATAACAAGTAATTGGAAAGACCACGGCCTTAATCAGATACCCTTTAGTCTTCAAGCAGACATCATTACTCCTCAATAATTTGGAGAGGTTTCTGACTGTAGACTTTCCCAGTGCAATATCTCTCCTGATTTCCTCACTGCTGGCACTCAGGCTGTTAATTGTGGATTCAAGATGAAGTTGTTGACAGTTTCAGTCTTTTTTCCATCTATCAAAAGGTTGCCAATAGGTCCTTTGTTTTCTTGGCATTGAGATACAATCCATATAGTTTATCTTCTGCAATAAGTGCTTCAAGTCCTCACTTTCAGCAAGCAAGGGTGTGTCACCTGCATAACGCAGGTTATTGATTAGTCTCTCTCTGATGCCACATTCCTCTTCATAGAGTCTTGCTTCTCAAATAATTTGTCCAGCATACGGATTGAAAAGGTATGGAGAGATAATGCAACCCTGACAACACTCCCTTGTTAATTTTAAACGTGTTTAAAATGTAACTGCTAATTTTTTTCTTTTGCTTTTTGTAATTTTTATTTTGTTCCTGTTTCTTTACAAAGTTCAGGCATATTGTTCTTCACATTGGATCTTTCCCATTTCTTTCACTCTCCCCCTTTTCCTCCACCCATCAAATTGTATGACCCTATGATTAATGTCCCCTCTCCCCATCCACAGCCCTCTGCTCCCACTCACCAACACCTTGGATCCTCATACTCATTCTACAATAAGGGTCTTGTACAGTATTTGTCCTCATGGGACTGAGTTACTTCACTTAGAATAATGCTCTTCTGTCCCTCGAAAGTTGGGTGGTAATTCACAAAATCATTGCTCCTATGTGCTGCATAGTATTCCATCATGTGAATATTGCGTAATTTCTCAATCCATTTGGGCTGCTTCCGTATTCTATGTTAATTTTTTTCAATTTAAACATGTAGTCTTCCCTTCCTTTGTTCATACAACAGCCTCCTATTCTTGTATAGGTTTCACATGAGCACAATTACATGCTATAGGATTTCTATTCTTCTCAATATTAGTCATAACTTGTTATATCCACACAGTCAAATGTCTTTGCATAGTCAATAAAGCACAAATAGATATTCTGGTATTCTTTACTTTCAGCCAGGATCCATATATCCTTGTGCTATGTATGGCCTTTTTAAAATTCTGCTTGAACTTCGGGCAGTTCCTTATCTATGTACTGCTCTAGCCATTTTGAACGATCTTCAATAGTATTTTGCTTGCATGTGATATCACTAATATTGTTCCACAGGTCCCACACGCTGTTGGATCACCTTACTTAGAAATAGGAATATAGACCTTTCCAATTCACTGACCAAACAGCTGTCCTATAAATTTCTGGGTGTAGACTGTTAGGCACATCCAGGCTGCATGTGTTAATTGAAACAAGTCAATTGGTTTCCATCAATTCCTTAGTCCTTATTTTTTTTTTTTGCCTTATTCAAGGATGAATGTCTTTCCATCATCACTCTCCTATAGAATTACAGTGGAAAAAATGCAGAGAAGACCTGTCAAGTCATAGGAACCAAGGGGGATCAAGGCTGGGAATTTGGGCATGGAACTCCATTGCCTTAGAGTAGATAGGTTTGTGCTGCACATAGCAGCAAGGTAGAAGTGAGGTTCTTTTTTTAAAACCAGGATCTGGTGTCCTGGTATTCAAACAACTGGATGCCCTTGCACTTGGACACATTATGCTGTCACACATTGACCAAGTGGACGTTAAATAGCATATTTCTGGAAAAACCCTGTTTCAAATATCAACAAGAGATATTTTTACTCAGGAAGAATAAATAAAAGACTATATGCTCATGGGCAAGAATGCTGAAATGCTTACATTTAGGATTTCATTAAATCATACTATTTTCTTCATTTTATCGGTCTTATTTTCTAACTTTTGGAGACATGTGGGCCAAGCCATTCCTGGTGGGCACAATGCAATCTCTCTCAACAGATGTATTTCAGCAAAGGATTTCTTGTACAAGATTAAACTCTTGACCTTTGCTCCTTTTAGGTGACATGAATTTAAGAATGTTTACAAGAAGTTGAAGTAACTAGCTTGAGGAGTGTGGTTTTAGCAATGCAAAAACAGAGCTCTGTTTAGATGTGGGCATTCATTCATTCCAGACATGCCAAGGACCTTTGCTTGGGAGTTCACCTGTTGTTGTTGTTGTTATGTGCCGTCGAGTCGCTTGCGACTCATAGCGACCCTATGTACAACAGCCCTAAACTCTGCTCTGTTCTGTGCCAATCGCACTGTCTCTGACACTCCCATCCCAATTATCCCAGTCACTGAATCAATCCACCTCACAGAGGGCCTTCTTCTCCTGCGCCGTCCCTCCACCCTCCCAAGCATGATGTCCCTCTCTAAAGACCGGTCTCTCCTCACAACATGTCCAAAGTATGTTAGATGGAGCCTCAGAAACCTTGCCTCCAAGGAGCCACCCGGTTTAACCCTTTCCAGGACAAATCTGTTTGTTTTCCTAGCAGTCCATGGTATTCTCAATACTCTTCTCCAGCAGCACAGCTCAAAGGCATCAATTCTCTTTCTATCCTCCTTGGTCATTGTCCAACTCTCTGATGCATAACAAGTGATTGCAAAGACCATGGCCTGTATCAGATGCACCTTAGTCTCCAGAGAGACACCATTGCTCTTCAGTACTTTGGAGAGGTCCCTAACAGCAGACTTTCCCATGGCAATGCGCCTTTTAATTTCCTGGCTGCTGGTGCCAAGACCGTTGACTATGGAGCCAAGCAAACTAAATCTGTGTACACCTACTTGATTTAATAACTTAAGGCGAAATGGAGAAGTATAAAGTGCTGATTAAAGAAGTGATACAAAGTATGATTTTAAGAGTTACCGCCATACAGTTAACGCTAGTGGACTTTTCTAATCCAAAGGTGTGGCCTCTGGCAGTTTGAATTCTCAGAAGAATGAGGGGAAGTCCCCTCCATGAGATTTAGTCTAAGAAATCCACTACAGGGTCAAATATGGCTCAATTCTGATTCCACAACCATGAACTTACTACCATACAATGGGATATGACATAGTTAGATTTGGAAAGTAGAAAAGGAGCAGCATTATGGTTGACTTATACAGTACTAATTTGAGTGATGGGTGTATTTACATCAAAACCTCATACAGAGAAAATGCAGAAGAAGAAACATAGAGAAAATGTTGGAGGGATGAATAGTGAGCATTTCATGAATTCAGGTTTGATCTTGTCAAATTTGAGCTGCCAGTGGGATATCTATTTGATGATATCCACTGCACGGTTGGAGGTAAGTGCCTAAAGCATCTGAGAGCTTGAGGTGTCAATTTCCTGCTTATCAGCCCAGAGATAGCTGTTAAAAGTATAGGCAAGGTTTGTAGACCAAACAAATACTTAGGAAACACTGACAAAAGAGGTACCTGAGGGAAAATTCAATGAAGATATAGAAGTCCATGTCTAAATGTTAGGAAGTAAACAGAAAACAACTTTTGTAACAAAAACAGATAAAGAGTTCTAAGATGAGGAAGAATTAAGCCTTGTCAGTATGATGAAAGAAGCTGATTTTAGATGTCTTCTTTCCTACTCCAAACCCATGGTCTTACTAGATAAAACATACATTCTAAATGCCGAAAAGCGTGATAATAAGACAACTAATTTCAAAAAATTGGAATCTAGAAGAACCTCAGATTTAAATGTCAAGGAAATTTGGCATAGGCAAAGAGATTATATAGGATTTCTAAAGTAAAGTTTTCATTGTTTAAGCACACACCTCCATCTTGTTTGATTTTAGTCTTTCATTGTTTTTAAGCTATTTTCTAATTCAGTAAGTTGTGCAAAACTGACAGCAATACAAAATGGTTCTTTTCTTAACATTTAAATACACACACACACACACACACACACACATTATATATATTTGGAAGGAGGAGTGGCATCCACTTCTGTAATAGCTTGCCTCCGGAAACCCCATGAACCTAGAGAGAGGATGAAAGGCACCCAAGGGTCGAGGACTCTCCTTCATAGGGTCGCTATGAGTTGCCTGAGACTCGATGGCACTTAACAACAACTATATATATATATCCCCCCAATAGAGGATCAATTGAATTTTCCCTCTGTGGAAAAAGCCAACACCGGACTCATGTAAATTCAAGTTAAGAACAGACAAATGATTGGAAATATAAAATGAAATAAGATAAATAAATAAATGTGATACATGTTGATAGTAGGACTCTATCCTTGTAATAAAAGAAACCCTATATTCTCTTTTGTAAGAAAGATTAACTTAACTACTGGAGAGCATCAGACTTGTATTTTTTTGTTGTTGCTATGGCTCGTTTCTATAACCCTTACATTTCTTTCTTAGCTGATTAGAAATCGAAGTAAAATATTCACTATTCTTTCTTCCCCCCAAATTAAAAGTTTATGACTACTTGAGACAATATAAAGTCAGCATCATGAACCATTGATAATATTCATCAACGAAGTAGAACAGAAAAGAAGTATCAATCCAAAAATTGAGATTGATAGATTCTAGATGTTGTTGTTGTTGTTATGTGCCATCGAGTCATTTGTGGCTCATAGCGACCCTGTGTACAACAGCCCTAAACCCTGCTCTATCCTGTGCCAATTGCATGGCCTCTGAAACACCCATCCCGATTACTCCAGTCACTGAATCAATCCACCTCATAGAGGGCCTTCAACTATGACTCACGGCAATCCTATGTATAAGAGCTCTGAAGCTTGTCCTCTCCTGAGCCAATCTCATTGTCTTTTACACTTTACCCCAGTTGCTGTGTCAATCCATCTCATCCTGGGTCTTCCTCTTCAGCCCCAATCTAACATGCTTCCAAGCATGATGTCCTTCTCCGGGTAATTGCAAGAACAGGCAGTCAGTGGAGATTTCTATTTAAAAGAGGGAAGGACAATTTCACAATGAGAAATGAGCAGACCTAAAGCTGAGTTTCACTGAAGCCATGAGATCTTAACAGCTGAGGTGGGCTAGGAGAAGAGCACTGAAGAAAGATGAATTGGAGGTGGGGCGGCGATCACTTGATGGCTGGGTGGTCTACTGAATTTAGATATTAGTAACGGTTTGTGTTTGTTTGCATGTATTAGTTCTGGAGTTTTGTTTTGTGGTTTTTTGCTTTTTTTCTTCATTCAGGATGGAGAGTAGGAATAAAAATATTTCTGTTTAGGTGCCTGAACTAAGGAAGAGAAAAGGTAAGGGCGATATTTAAATAAAAGGTCACTAGGACTCTTTTCTCAGTCAGCTTTTTAGTAGTAAGTCATTTTCTGGAGCACAAAAGGATAAGGGAAGAGAGTTCTTCAACCCAGGACCAAAGGATTTAGGTAAAATTTAACTTTGTCCCATTCACTTTTTCCTAATCTTTTCTGTGACAGGCTCTCTGTACTCTAGCTCCTCACCCTTCTCCTTGCTGCCTTTAGTAAAATCACTAAATAGCTTTTACAACTCACCACCATTGTGTGTGCTGACACCTCTGTCCTCCAACTGGTAAACTCATTATTTAAAGCCAAGTGTAATTGTCACATTCTCCTTGAGTCTCGCAGAGATTCACATTCACAAGCGACTCAGGAAGACTTCTGCTCTCCGACAGTGCCCTTCCAAACTCTATTATAACACTAGGCACACTTCCAGTTCTCTCCCCCAGTAATAAACCAGCTTCCTAAGAAACAACACAATTTTGACAATTAAAGAAATCATCTATTTGCAAGGGTGAGAAAATGAGAGGTGTTTGGAAACTGGCTGTCAGTTCTAGAGAAACTGATGTGACTTTAAGAAGGAGGCATGCACTGCTGTAAAATGGGACTGATATCAGGGTGGGGGTAAGACTGAGAAAAACTGGATAAATTGTGTATACTGCACTGAAAGAGATGAGGGACCGAATAATTTAAAAGCGATGTATGATAGGGTATTATGGTTATCACAAGAGTCCACAATTAAGGTTGCACAGTGGAATGTACTTGGGGAGGTGGGAGGGGTGCGGGGGGATTGTGTACCAGGGAGGGAGTCTTTCTCTTTTACTTCTGAAAGAGAGGAGCAAACTGGGGGGCGGGGGGAGAGGGCTGGGCGGGGAGAGAAGTGTAGCAATGAATGAATGGAAATCCAAAATCTCTGTAAATGTTCATTTAAAATTATTAAGAAAAATAAAAAAAAAAAAGAAGGAGGCATGCTTATATGTTGTTTATAGAGCCTTATGAAAAAATATACAGCCAATTTTTTTAAGATTTTAGAATGATATTAAAGAATAAATAGTATACAATATTGAAAACTTGAAAGATATAGGCCTTTGGAAAACAATTTTTTTTTACTAAGCATCTACCTATTTTACTTTAAATTGAGTACAGCCCTTAGATTACAAGCATTTTTGAGGATTAATGGGATTAATACCTAGGGGTATACTCAGTGAAAGATGCCCAGTAGGTTTGGAGCATTATCCAGACTTCTGGGAATTTTAAATTTTAAATCCAATGATATCAGCAAATGTGACTATTCATATTATTTTTTTTTTTCTCTAAGGGTTTGAATTATACCAAAGCCCAAATCCACTGCTGTTGAAATAATTTCAACTCAGGTTGACTCTCAATAGATTTTTATGGGAGGAAATTGTCCATTTCCCGACCCCCCACCCCAGTAATTGGTGAATTTGTACCATTGATCTTCTGATTAGCAGACCAACATGAAACTTGCTTTGTTCCTCACAACTCTTTGTTTAGACTATAATGTTGTTGTTGTTGATTGCCTTTGAGTCTAGCACGACTCATAGCGACTCTATGAACAAAAGGCCTGAAGCCCCTTTACAACTATCAACATTTATCAAAGTTCATAGAGTTTCCAGAGGCATATTGTTTAGGAAGTGGACTGCTTCCAAAACTGTCAGAAAATGTTATTGGTTGAGTCACCTACAATGCATAGTGACCCTATGTACAGCAGCTCTGAATCCTTCCCTGTCCTGAGCCTCACTAATTCTAACACACCAAACCCCATCCCCCAGTTACTGTACCAATCCATCTCATCTGAGGTCTTCCTCTCCTGAGCCATCCATTCAAGCATGATGTCCTTCTCCAAGGACCAAACTTTCCTGGCCACATGCTCAAATTAAGTAAAGTAGAACCTATATGTTTTCTTGGCGGTCCATGATATGTCCAAGACTTCTCCAGCACCACAACTCGAAGGCAGCTATTCTTCTCCTGTCATCCTTAGTCATTGTTCAACATTCTGAAGCATAACAAGTAATTGAGAAAACTATGGCCTGGATTAGGCATACCTTTCTATCTAGACTGATATTTTTTGCTCTTCAGCACTTTCAAGAGATCCATGATAACAGATTTTTCCAAATGCAGTTCGTCTTTGGATTTCCTGACTGGTGGTATTAAGAGTGCTGATTGTGGATCTGAGCAAGCTGTAATTGCAAACAACCGCAATCTCTTTTCCATCTATTATGGTGCTGCCAATTGGCTCAGTGGTGAGAATCTTTGTCTTCTTGATGTAGAGCTTCAATCCATATTGAAGACTACTATAATAGTTTATAATAAAGTGTCTGATGTGTAAATGAACTGAAAATCACATTGACAAAGTATTTGAATTTAATATGACACTGGTAACTTAGGGGGAGAATAGGTATTTATTTATAGGCCTGTCTTGCAAACACAGAACAAAATTATGCACAACTGATTCTAAGTATTACTTTTTCAAAGTCTGTTGAGTGTGAAGGCATCCTGGTAACTTGGTGGCTAAATGCTTGACTGTCTAACAGAAAGGTGGGCGATTCCCACTGGTTATCTGCTCAGCAAAGGAAATTGTGCCCATCTGCTCCTGGAAAGAGTCTATTCTCAGAAATCTCACTATGAAGTTCTGCTCTGTCCTTCTGCAATCTCTAAGTCAGAACCAACTGGCAGCAACGGGTTTGGTCTTTTGGTTTCATTGAGTATCATGATTAAGGACTCAGCCCAACCAGCCCTCTTTTTAATACTGTCACTCAAGGAGATTTAAAAAAAAAAATGTAAGAAAGTGAAACCATGTGAAGTTGCCTGTCCTAGAGGACCCGTCAGCTGTATTAGATGTTCTCAAAGTCTTCTCATAATTCCAGTTTACCTTTAAACTCGGAGCTTAAAAGTGATGAGGTTTTTGTCAAAGATCAGACAATGCTGCTGATCAGTTTCTGACATCTGAATCTCAGCTTCCTGGGAAATAAATAGGTAAATGAACTCTCATTTTCATTGTTGTTAGTTACTAGCAATTCAGTTGATATCCACACACGACTCCTTCATGGTCCAGAGTAGAATTGCCCTTGAGACTTCTCAAGGCTATGATTGTTTTTAAATAGGGAGCCTGACCTGTCTTTTGGAGGTGTCTTAGTGAATTCTAATCTTTTGGTTAATACGACAGTTCTTAAGGGAGCTCTGGTGGCTTAGTAGACATTATACTGCAAAGGTGCACAGTTCAAATCCACTAACTGCTCCATGGAAGAAAGAGGGGCATTCTCTTCCCATTTGATTTACTACCTCTGAAAACCTTCTGGAAGGTCAGCTATGGATCGGTTCTGAAGTGACAGCACATGACAACAGTCCTTAAGTATTTTTGCCATTCAGATTCAATCATTTTAATTAGGTGGCAAGATTTCCAATCTACTGACGTCAATGGTGGTAATAATAGCAATGGTTCTAGATTTGTTCCTGACTTTTGAATTTTCAGAACTCTGACCATATTCATCTATGACTGAATTGAAACTTTCCGAAGGACGTTTTAATCTTAATAATTTCATATCTCAGTACAACATAATATGTAACACAAAAGTTTTGCTTTTTTTAATTTTAGCATTTTATACTCATTGCGTATGTATATACAAATTCCTCTAATGTACTTTGCAAAATTGAAGGTTAGGTAACCATTACTTTTTCTGACATATCTATAATTATGCTTAGTTATTTTAATGTCAGTAGGTTCTATGATCTTATTTTGTGTTTCTCGGTTACATAGAGTTTTAAAACCTTTTTATAAGACAAAGCTGTGTTTATTTCTTTCTTAAAGTGCATTTTTCTCCCTACATTTTATGGTGTTTTAGATGAACATTTACACAGGAAATTGGTTTCATGTTTAAGAATGAATACATAATGTGTGAATGTCCACACCTTTTTTTACCCTGTTCTCATTTCCAGCACTCCAGTTTTCCTACCTATCCTTGGCATTTTATCTTTACTTTTGGAAAAAATGTTGCCCATTTGGCCTCAGATAGTTGATGGTTCTAAGGAGACCGTATCTCAAGAATGTTGTTTATTTTACAGTTCAATCTGTTTTTTGGCTGCAAGAGAACCCCTGGAGGACATCAGTTCTAGGTTAAAAGGGTGTTTTAGAGACAGTCTTTTAGACTTGACTTTTCATAAAAGTGATAAAATATTTGTCCGTTTGTGATTGACATTTCACTCTGCATAATACCTTTCAGATTTTTCCACCTAATAAGATATTCCTTGAACTCATTATAATTATTTATCACTGCACAGTATTCCAGCATATGTGTGTGTGTATGTGTGTATGAATATTGTTTCATCCAGTGAGTAATTATGGATTATGTCCATTTTTATGTTATTGTGAAAAATGCTGTAATAAACATGGATGAATACATATTTATTTTTGTTACTACTATTAATCCTCTAGATTATGTAATTGAAAGTAAGATTGCTACATCATATTATATTTCTAAGTGTGTGACTTCTTTTTTAAAATCTCCATATTATTTTCCATATGGTTGGGGTTTTTGCTCCTACCAACAGTGTATAAGAGTTTCAAACTCCACACAACCTTAGCAATATTTGTTGAGAGTGTAATTTCATATTCTACTAATAATCAGAACATAGAATGCATGAAATAGAAATCTAGGAAAGTTACAAGTTGGCAAAAATGAAATGGAATGCTGGAAGATCTCCCCCAATCTAGGCATTAGTGAGATAAAATGGACCATACTGACCACTTTGAGTCAGAGCTGCCCAGCAGGAGAAGGATGGGCAATCTCCTCCTGTGTGATTAACTGCCTTTTAAAACTCCCCAGAGGGTCAATTATGGGTCAGCTCCAACTTTATGGTATACAACAACAACATACAAAAAATGACAAAACTGGAAAGGAATAGTGTCATATTAATTTTCAAAAAAAGTATTTCAAGATCTATCCTGAAGCTCAATGTTGTGCATGACAGAATACTATCCACATATACACAATGAAGACCTATGACCATTGTTGTTGTTGTTCTTTTTATGTGCCATCAAGTCGCTTGGGACTTACAGTGACCCTATGTACAACATCCCTGAACCCTGCTCTATCTTTAGCCAATTTCATTGTTACTGTCACACCCACCCCCATTACCCCAGTCTCTGAGTCAATCCATCTCATCCAGGGCCTTCCTCTCCTGTGCTGTACTGACACTCTACCCTTCCAAGCATGATGCCCCTCTCTAAGGACTGGTAACTCCTGCCTCAAATATATTGCCCCACAACTAAGCTAAAGATGAAAAAAAAAAAATAGATAATTTCTACAAACTTCTGCAAGTTGAAATTGTTAGACAATATAATCAAGATGCGTTATTTCTAGTAGTTGGTGTCCGGAATGCAAAAGCCGAAAACAGAGAAGAAATGGTAGTTGAAAAATATGGTCTTGATGAGAGAAATGAGGCTTGATATCACAGTTCTTTTATTACGAGTGGCATAATTTTGTATAATGAATTATTTCTTCCTTGAAATATTTTTTTTAAAAAAAATATAAGCAGTGGCCTACACAAGGGCCTCTCCTGATAGACTACACAAGGATCACATTGTTTATGTCCATGGAAAGAGATGGTAGAGAAGATCAATACCAGGAGTCCAAAGAAGGTCAGAGGCTGACTCACATGCAAGTTCAAATTCAGTGTGGAGAAAATGAAAACAAGTCTATAAGTATCAGAATACTCCATTAAGTCTAGTCTAACTAAACTTAAAGACTATGAAAAGAATACATTTGATGTATTAAACACTAATGATGGAAGACCAGCTCATCATTATTAAAAAATGAAAATGTAAAGTGTCCTACTATTATTGTGGTGGTGAAGAAGAAAATGTAATTTTATATCCTTTAGTATTGTAACTCGAGGATTAAATTTGTTCTTCGGTTCTTCCAGCTTGAGATATACTGAGCATGTATTTAGCTAGAGCTTTTAGCTCTAGTTTCTTGCACGTTAGCTTTGTCTTCTCAAACTGCCCTTGGCAATCCTCTCTTACTTCAGCATTCCACCCTCTTGTTTGGCTTCTAACACTTATTTTTGTCTTTAAGAAGCCAACAGGTCCAAAGAACGTCAGATGAAGCGTCAGAATCATTGTCTCCAAGGAGCAAGCAGCCTGTTTCACCCTCTCCAGGACAAATCGTTTTGTTTGCTTTGTAGTCCATAGTATATTCAATGCCCTTCTCCAATGCCACAGCTCAAAGGCATCAATTCTTCTATCATTCCTAGTCATTGCCCAACTCTCTGATGCATAGCAAGTGATTGCAAAGACTTTGGTCTGTATCAGGCACATCTTAGTCTCCAGACTGACATCATTGCTCTTCTGAATATTGGAGAGGTCTCTGACAGCAGCCTTTCCCAATGCAATACCCCTTTTAATTTCCTGGCTGCTGATGCCAAGAGTGTTGATACTGGAGCCAAGCAAATTAAAGCTGTTGACAATCTCAATCTCTTCACCATCTATCATGATGCTGTCCCTCAGCCCAGTAGTGAGAATCTTTGTTTTCTTGATAATGAGCTTCAATCCATGTTGAAGGCTATAGTCCTTGACTTTCTGCAGCAAGTGCTTCAAGTCTTCCTCAGTTTCAGCAAGCAGGGCTGTGTCATCTGCATAATGCAGACTGTTGATGAGTCTTCCTCCAGTCCACATTTCTCCTCATAGAGCCCAGCTTTCTGGACAATCTGTTCTGCATCTAGATTGAAAAGGTATGGAGATAGGTCACATCCCTGGTGTACACCCTTTCCAATTTTGAACCTTGCAGTATTTCCTTGCTCTCTTCTGACAACTGCCTCCTGGTTCAAGTATAGGTTTCACATAAGCATCATCAAAAATAGGATTCCTGTTTTTCTCAGAGTTAGCCATAGTTTGTTGTGATCCACCCTGTCAAATGCTTTTGCATAGTCAATGAAACACAGATAGACATTCCTCAATATTAAAATATAAAAAATCCCAGTACTGGGCCAATAGGCAACATCATGATAGATGAAGAAAAGATTCAAGTTGCCAATGATTTAATTTTACTAAGATCCACAATGTGCATGAGAATAGTAGTCAAGAAATCAAAATAGTTGTTAAACTGGGGAAAATATGTTGTCAAGGACCTTTTTAAAGTACTAAAGATTAAGAAGCTCAATGTCAAGAAGAAGGTGAGCCTGTTGCAAGAATGATATTTTCAATTGCTTCTCAAGCATCTGAAGACTGGGCAATAAATAAGGAAGATCAACGAAGGCAAAAAAAAAAATTCTTTGAATTGAGGTGCTGCAGAAGAGTAAGAAATACCACATAGACTGAAAGAAACAACACCACAAAAACAACAAACAAACCCAAACATCATAAATCTCTTGAAGGAAGTAAAATCAGAGTTCTTAGAGGGAAGGATGTTGAAAATTCATCTCATATATTTTAGGCATGTTGTCAGGGGGGCAAGTCCTTGGAAAAGATATCATGTTAGTTAAAGTCAGAGAAAAAGAGAAAGATCTTCAACTAGATTGATTGATATATTGTCTACTACAATGGACCTGAGCATGACAGACAACCTGAGGATGGTCCAGGATAAGGAAAGGTTCATATCTATTTTTCTGAAGGTCACTATGATTCTTAGTTAACAAAATAGCAGCTCACAACAATAATCTAGTCAATTATTGGAAGTTACAAGCTGGTTACAAGAACATGCCAAGTAATTAAAGGTATTAAACTCCCTTATTATGAATACTACTTGGTTTGTTTCAAAGTGGTTCTGATGTCCTGGCCAGCTGGTATAGTATCTATAGTCCATAAATCTTATTGTTTAATCTTCTAATTAAGTTTCCTCTTTTAGTTGACATTCAATCCGATTCTTAATCCTTAAATTAGCTGTTCTGGGTTCTCAGATATTCATCTGTAATCTGCTTCATTTGGTTTCTTGGAAGTTTTGTTTGTTGTAGGTAGAAACCATGGTGCATATAAATAAATTGCCGTCTTAGGCCATCTTTGGTTGGGGCTCTTAATTGTCTCATAAAAGCAGATTATTTTGCAATTCATAATTGGTTGCTAATTTGTCAGCCAATGAGCATGTAGTTAAACATTAAACACACAGAGTGCAGATTTATATCTTGATTTCCTATTGATTCAAGTCTGATTTTTCCCTCTCACTTGATAGTGCTTCCAGCCAAGTCTAGCCTGAGGCAAAATTATGAATTATATTTAATGGCTTTTAGCTTCATCTAGCTTTCTCTCAGTATCTATGTAGGATGGTATATCTAATGAAGATATTTTATTCTAAAAAAAAAGTCATGATGTTAGCCCCTCAGTGAATTCTAAGGAGAACAGTTATCTGTGTCAGATGTTGTTGTTGTTGCTGTTGTTATGTGTCAACAAGACTACTATGACTCTTAGCAATCCTATGAACAATACCTCTGAACCCTGCCCTATCCTGAGCCCAGTTTCACCATTTCTGACACACCTGCTCTCATTGCCACAGTCACAGTATCAATCCATCTCATCCATAGTCTTCCTCTCCTGGGCTGGACCCTCCACTCTTCTGAGCACGACATCCTTCTCTAAGGACTAATCACTTCCTCCTGGCAACATGCCCACAGATTGCGAGACAGAATTTCAAAATCTGGTTTTGCCTCCTCCAGGACAGATCTGTTTTGTTCTTTTGACAGTCAGTGATGTATTTAATACTCGTCTCCAGCATCACAACTCAAAGACATCAACTCTTCTACTGTAATCCTTAGTCAATCTGCAGCTCTCAGATGCATAGCAAGTAATTGTGAAGGCCATGGCCTGGATCACATACACCTTGGTCTCTAGAATGACGTCGTTGCTCTTTAGCATCCTAGAAAAGTCCCTGACAGCAGACTTTCCCAAAGCAACTCTTGATTTCTTGACTGCTGGTGCCAAGCATGTTGATTTTGGATCTGACTAAGACAAAATTGTTCACAACCTCAGTCTTTTCTTTATCTACCATGATGCTGCCAGTTGGCCCAGTGGTGAGAATCTTTGTTTTCTTAGTGGTGAGATGTAACTTATATTGAAGACTGCAGTTCCTGACCTTCTGCAGGAAATACTTCAAGTCTCCCTTAGTTTCAGTGAGCAAAGATATGTCATCTACATAATGTAAATTGTTGATAGGTCTTCTTCCTCTAATTCTGATGCCACATTCTCCTTCTATAAAGTTTAGTCTCCCAAATGATCTGTTCTGCATATAGATTTAATGTATGGAGATAGGATACATCTCCAATGCCCTCTTTTCTTGATTTTGAACCATGCAGTGTTCCCTTGCTCTGTTCTCACGACAGCTTCCTGATCTAGGGATAGGTTTGTAGGCACATAATCATGTGTTCTGAGGTTTCTTATTCTTTTCAATGTTCGCCACAAATTTGTTGTGATCAGTGTCAGATGCAACCTGTTAACTCTATAATTTTACAAATAGTAATGTGTGTAACAATGCCTTATTAAAAGATATTTGAATATTAAAGTGTTAATTGGAAAAAAAGAAACACAAAACCTCATATGACACTTTTAACATTATTTGATGATTACCTCAGTGATAAGAAAATACTGTATAAAAGCAGATCAAAGGAAGAGGAAATGTTGGGTCTTTCCTTAAAAGAAAAAGACTAGCTAGTTCATTGAAGGAATTTCAAAGCATTAGTACGGCCCTTTAATAAAGCAGATGCAGTTATGAAGGTATGGATAGTATATTGTGAGGATAGCTCCAGTGGCCTAGTGGTAAGAAGCTGCACTGGAAGTCTGAAGGCATGCAGTTTGAATCCACCAGCTGCTCTGCAGGAGAAGGATGGGTACTCCTGTCCAATTCACTTCCTCTGGAAACCCACTGGAGGGTTTTGTTCCAACTCAGTGGTACTCAACAACAACAGCATTGTGGGGATATAGAACTCTAATTGTCTATCTGCTCTAATATAAGAAAGATAGAAATGTTAAGGGTGTCCTCCATGTTTCCAAGAAAAGTAAAGGAGTAGATGAGTAGAATTCTCAGTGGAGAGAAATAATAACACCAAATCCTGCACGTTTCTGCTATGTGTGAATGTCAGTCCATGTGACAGTAGAAGAACTCAGGAAAGTGAAGCCGAAAATTCCAATTCAGGACAAGATTTAAATGATAAAGGCCTCGTTCCAACCATAATTAGGATTCCATTTATAGGTAACAGGGAATTAAAGGCATTTCTAAGCAAAGGAGAGGCATCATAATCTCTGTTTTATTCAAATTAGCCTGTTTGAAATATGAAGATCTAGACTGAGGTATGCGTGAGGTTGTAAAGAGGAAATGAGATCTTGGCCAGTTAATTTTAAAGTGAATTGGCTGGATTTGATATTTTATCTGTTGTGTATGTGTTGGAGGGGTAATGTAAAATGAAGATTAAAACCAAGTTTGAATTCCCCTTCAGGTCGATTTGGAGACAAAAGTTGATGCGATATTGGTACTTTTAATCAACTACATCTTCTCTTTAGGGCATAGGCCCTATATGAGTGACATGCTAACTAAAACATAAAAAGTAAAAATAAAATGCTATAAGCATGCTATGGGCTACATACGTGATCCACAGATGAAGTACAAAGTCGTGACTGCATTCACAGAAAAGGTATTATTGTGTGTTCTCAGTGCATGAGGAGCAGATGCAAATACATATTCCTTTCTATTAGGTTATTATAATTATGCAATTCGTCAAGTTATTTTTCTCACATACATGAACAGGTTTTGAAACTAAATTTAGTTTTTCAGTCACAGTAAGTTATTTGTGTCTGAATATTCAATAGCACTCTTCCTTTTCAAGTCTTGGGTTATTAAAACTAATTTGTTCAATTGGCATTTTTAACTACAGATTTGGAGGTTAGTAGTAAAATTGCAAGTAAAAAAAAAATAAAGGGAGAGATGAGATGGGTGTGCACTCTTTGAATTCAAAAGCCACTTTGTCCATGACTAAAATTTTTTGGTGTAGATAGGTGGCATACAAATAGCAAAAACTCTAAACAGAGAGAGGGAATATGCAACTATAGGATCATTACATTATCTTCAAAATAATGGTAGATTCATACACTCTGACTCTGTAATAGTTTTGCCTTCTTAAGTCATTTGGGACACCCCCCCCCCACCATTTTCCTAAATGTACCGCTAAAAAAAGTGTTACTTTTGCTTTAAGTGAGAATGATGTGTGATAAGGACAGTGTCCTTTGCAAAGCCACCTGGTAGAAAATATTCCATAAAATTGTTTGACTGGGAAGAACCTTTAATGGGCAGAATTGTTGCTTTCTAATTTCTTACATTTATTTATTGATCTCAGACAACACATTCATTTTCTACATGATGCAGAGCTTGTCCATTTGCAAATGTTGTGCAGTAATTAAGAGAGAATGCTACTAGGTAAAAAAGCGAAATTTCTCACCACTAGACTAACAGGAGAAAAGATTGACACTGTCAACAATTCATCTTCCTTGGATTCACAACCAACATATTTGGTATCAGCAGTCATGAGATCAGGAGATGTATTGCACTGGAAAAATCTGCAGTCAGGGAGCTCTCCAAATTATTAACGAGCAATGATATCATTGTGAGGACTAAGGTACACCTGATTCAGGCCATGATCTTTTCAGTCACTTGCTATGCATCAAAGGCCTAGACAATGAATAAGAATGACAGATGAATTGATGCCTTTGAACTGTGGTGTTAGTGAAGAGTTCTGAATCTCCTGTGGTCTGCCAAAAGAGTGAGCAGCTATGTCTTGGAGAAGGTTCAGCCTGAGTGCTTCTTGGCGGTAAGGATGATATAGCTTCATCTCACATGCTTTGGGCATGTTGCTAGGAGATACTATTCCTTGGAGGGTGTCATGCTTGAAAAGGTGGAGGGACGGAGAAGGAAAGGAAGATCCTCACCCAGGTGGATTATACAGTGACTGCAGCTATGGGCTTGAATGTGTCACAGATTGTGAAGATGGCACAGGATGGAACAGGGTACAGATCTATTATTTACATGGTTGCTATGAGTTATACTTCACCCGACTGCACCTTATAGTAATAACAACTGGATCACATGTTCTATTCTGTCTGTTCAACCCTTTTCCTCTCAAAGATGCATGTTTAGCAACAGATCTGACTTCCATTCTCCTCAGATACTAATCTAGCACCACTTATATATAGTATTTAATCCTTGTAAGAACAATAGAAATATTTGTTAAAATAGCCATATTATCGTGTTCTTCCTTAACATTCTACCTTGATTATACCAGTCTAGCTGGTAAATGGTATTCTCTTTGCTTTTTCAAAACAATATTTTTAGAATAGGATATGAATCTAATTTTATAGGAAAGACAACTAAAATTACTCACCTAATAATATTCATCAGGCTGAAAAAATAATAGCCAGAGTTTGTTTCACTCAGAGCTTTCTTATTCTCATTCATTTAATTTCATTTAACATTTATTTATTGGCCTCTTACTGTGCTTTAAGTGCTGAATATACAATAGAAAAGCAAACAAAAATCCCATTTTCATAGCACTTATATTCTGGGGGAAAAATATTGTGCCTTGTGGTCCCTTATCTCAATATGTTATGGAGAAACCTAGATATGACAATACGTAGCTTCTGTGTTCATAATAAGAAGAAAAATAATTCACATACTGTATTTTAACAAGCTTGGAAGCAGGAGTGGCATCCACTTCTGAAATAGCTTGCCTCTGGAAACTATGAAATTAAAGGAATGATGATTTCAGATGTACTTTGGCTAAAAAATACTGAATACCAGAACTATGTTTATTTGTAATTTAAGATGTTATTTTAGTTATCTAGTGCTGCTTTAAGAGAAGTACCATGATTAGGCTGGGTTTTTGTTTGTTTGTTTGTTTTTATTATTTGTGCTTGTGTGTGTGTGTGTGTGTGTGTGTGTGTACACCTTCAAATAAGATTTGACAGGTACAGGAGGAGATTGTTCCGCCTTCTCCAGCAAAGCATTTGCTGAATTTGAACCACTCACCTCTGGAATTGCAGTGCATTTTCTTGCCACTAGGCCACCAGAGCTCACTGAGTAGGCTATTTTAACAAGTAGAGATTTGTTTTATCACAGTTTAGGAGGTAGAAGTGTGAATTCGGGGAAGGCTTCGATGGGAAGGCTTTCTTTTCTCAGCCTATGGAAGAAGGTCCACGTTTTTTATGAGTTTCTACTCCTAGGTGACCTTTACATGGTTTAAGATGTGCTTTTCCCATCTGTAGTATCTCCAGTTCCTCTCTTCTTTACCTAAACAAACAAGCAAAGAACCCAAACCAAACCACTACCACAACAACAAAAGGCACAGCAGAGATAAAAAGTGCACAAACATAATTGATTAACACAGAGTTTGAATGGACTCATATAGAGTTTGAATGTACCCATCATTGAATTTTCAAGATTAAAAATAGGAGATGGGAGGAGGCTTGGAGACTTGCGATCTCTGTCCCAAAGAGTAGCTGCTGCATTCAAACCACCTTCTCAGAGGAAAGGCTTTTGATCAAGCAGTGCAAATCCCTATGGTCTAGGCACCAAAACAACTTCTTCTTGGATTAATCTTGTGCGTGTGTGTGTATGTTTTAAAACATACATGTATATTACATACATATATACTAAAAGAGATTATTCAGTATACATTGTATAGTAATCCTCTTATTAACATAACAAGTCTTTTCCCAAATGAGATTAGAACACAAGTAGAGGGGTTAGCATTCACAGAACCTATCTTTGGGAGACTCAGTTCAATTTACAGCAGATTTGAAAAATGCAGAAGATCAAGGATTAAAAAGAACCAGAGATTAACTCTAATCCAGAGTACTACACAAGTGTTTAGAATTTGCCTATAAATTAGCAGAGCTTTATAAATATTATACAAGCTTGGATAGGAATCTCCTTTATGGTTCTTCATTTACCCGGAAAATGAAAGTTTACTGATAGAACCTTCAATATTAGCTCATATTATAACTGATTTTAGCCTCTACCTTTGACACTGGGTCATAGTCTCTTCCTTCTGTTTACAGATATCTTTCTTTGGTGGCTTTGCACCTTAGTGGAGTTGTGGTGGCCTAGTAGTGAGTAAAGAGTTGAACTGTTAACACAGGGCAGGTGGTTTGTGGTCAACAATCTTCTTTCACAGCATTTACAGCCTCTGAAAACACACTGGAGCCGTCAACTCTGGGCTGGTTCTAAGTTGATGGCAATAAGTTGTTGTTGTTTGGTGGTACAAGGGTTAAATAATTCAGAAGCTTTGGAAACTCTCTGGGCATTTTACTCTGTCCTGCAAGATCGCCATGGGTCAGGATTAACTCCATGGGCAGTGGTCTGGTTTGAGTTTTAGTTTCTTGTTTTCTTCCTGTCACTTGCTCATTTTTTCTCTTTTCCCTCAAGCAGAAGTTCTTTCCACTCATCCACAAACACGTGCCTCTATAATCAGTTCACTTATTTAAGTCACATGTTCACATTGTGATGAAAACCCAACACAAATAGAGTGACGACTGCAAGCTTTTTGAAATAGTTTTATAAGGCTGATGGTTGATTTCCTTTCTAACTGGTCTTATTTCTTTAAGATACTGAAAATATGCTAATTTCCATGGCAGATATACTGTGCGTGTTTGCAAAAAGTAGCAGTATGCTGAGCTGAGATGGGAGGAAATATTTTGATAGATACCAGCTTTCTCAACCTAATTACACAGACATAACTAATTTTACCCATCAACCATGCATAAGTTCATTGCTATTTCTAACACTTTCTCAAACTGAGAGTATTTTTGACACACATCCCTTCACCAAACTATGCATTAATATTTGCTGTTTAAAATATATGCGATAGGAATGCTGTTTTTAAAATTAATTTTGGTATTTCCCCCCCCCCAAAAAAGCACTTTATAGCCCATAAAAAGCCCTCAGGATACACTGGTTTGAATTCTCAGATGCTAACCAAAAACCCACTAGCTACTCTGAAGGCAAAAAATTGGGCAGTCTGCTTCTGTAAAGATTTACAGGCATGGAGTCCTTATGGGGTAGTTCTACTATGTTGTATAGGGTCACTCTCAGTTGTCAGATGCTTGACCAAAATTAGGTATGTTTATCTATCAAGATAACTAACAATTTGAAATGCCTATGATATCAGTCTGGAGACTAAGGTGCGCCTAATACAGGCATGGTTTTTGCAATTACCTGGTATGCTTCAGAGAGCTGGACGATGACCAGGGATGACAGAAAGAGAGTTGATGCCTTTGAGCAGTGGTGCTGGAGAAGAGTATTGAATACACCATGGACTGCTAAGAGAACAAACAAGTTCATCCTGGAGAAGGTGGAAGCAGGCTGCTCCTTGCAGGCAAAGATTCTGAAACTTCGTCTAGCATACTTTGGACATGTTGCAAGGTGGGATCAGTCCTTGGAGAGGACCGTCATGCTTGGGAGGGTTGAGGGACAGCGCAGGAGAAGAAGACCCTCGATGTGATGGATTGATTCAGGCACTGTGTCAGAGACAATAAGATTGGCAAATAATAAAACAGGGTTTAGGGCTGTTGTACATAGTGTCACTATGAATCACAGGCAACTCAATGGCACATAACAACAACAGCATGCCAAGAAGTAGAATATTTATACATTATTTCATGTTATTCTTTGACACATCTTAAAAGTTTATATGTGTAATTATGTTGAGATTTTAAAGAATCTGGAGCATAATTTATTTAAACATGTAAATGGAATTTTCAAGTCTTCTTGCATAGATTGACCCTGAGAGAAGCAGGAAAATAAACATATATTGTATTTACAAAAGGCCAAGCAACCCACTAGGTCACCAGATTTATTCAAGAACTACTTGTTTGTTTATTTAAAATAAGCATTCACCTTCGCTCTGTGATAAAATGCTAAGACCAAGAATGACAAGGAAATTAAAAAATAAGATGAGAGAATGGAACTGAGAAGAACTTTGGAATACAGGGCAACTCAGAGACAATAATAGCTGTAACTATCTCTTCTAAATGAATAAATAGGAATTATTAGTAAATTGTATAATACGCAGACTTACTCAGGTCAAGGTGGTTTAGATTGGGCACAATAAGCCCTAGAACATTTTAGTATTAATGTGAGATTAATAGCTCTTCTATAAAATAATTTTATTTTGTCGTTGGTAGGTGCCATCACCTGTGGCTCACGGTGATGCTACCTCCCCCAATCCTGCACCATCAAGATCTCTACCTCACTCAAGCCCTTGTTACACCCACGGTGCCAATCATAGTTGCTGAAAGTCTTCTTTCTAACTGACCCTGTACCTTCACCACCAGTGTGGGGTCTTTCTGAGCATTATGGAAGACAAGAGCAATACTAAAAATAGAGCAAGATGATGTGTGCACAAACAGATGTGAGAAATGCTACATCTTAGATTCTTGACTTTTTTTTTGTTTATGAAATATTTGTTTAACGGCTCTAAAATGAAATGGTTGTAATAACATTTCCTAGGATTCTTTTCAAAGAGTTTTCAAAATATTTCCATAACAGTATGTGACACATTTTTGCCCATCGAAAGAGAAAACAATACTATTTTTCAAAATGTAAGCAGTTGATGTAACTGCTTGATTTGGAATTGCGTGCAGCCAAGTTCTCGTAGAGAAGAACCGTGGATTTGTCCTCTGATAACTTACTGCTCTTCAATATATTGTCTAATACATTTTAAAAGTTATCTTGATTGTAAGCAATAAAGATGGTTCATGTACTTAAGATCAATTATTAATTTCTTAGGGGAATAAATGATCTCACAGACAACATGGAAAAGAAAACAAAAAGCAAGACATTAAAATGTAAGCTCAGTCTTCTTTCTGAAGCCTATAATTGCATGATTGCACAGGTTAATCTCTTTGTGTTGCAGCAGTATAGTAGAGTCAACTGAAAATGTTGGCTTCCCTGGACCATTGTCTTTAAGTTGATCCAGCTGCTTTAATTTTGCCTATAGGGCTCAATCAACACCCTCCATTCCACTGGGGGCGTGGTCTGTGGTCTTTAAGTTGATCCAGCTGCTTCAATTTTGCCTGCCCTGCTAGGAGGGTATGGCCCAATCAACACCCTCGGTTCCCCTGGGGGCGTGGTCTATGACCCATCACTCTGATAGGAGAAGTTTGCAACCTGAACTCCTCTTGGCTGGAATAGCTACATCACCTACAGGTGCCTGAGCTGCTTTGGACCTTTGGGATTGCTGAGATGGAAGAAACAAAGACAGAAGGCTTGCAGTCTTGAGAAACTGGAGAAAAGGTACATTGTTAGAATGATGGGGTGTCTTGATAGATTAAACTTTGAGGACAGTTTTGACCCCTGTGTTCTGACGGCTAATTTGATACTGATATTATTAAAATGAACTGTGACTGCAATTGACGTCAGAGTGGTGGGATTCATTGTAAGGGTCTACCGTAACATGTGGAACCACAGGTACATTTGCCAACATTATTATTTAGCATTCTAGCACAGTAGGGAGGTCTGTTGGTCTATTTCACTGCCATAGCAGAAGCATGAGGTTTTTTGTTTTGGGGGTGTTGTTTTTTTTATAATTACTTTTTGTGCGTGTACCGTCAAATCGGATCTGACTCGTAACGGAGGAGACTGCCCCAGCTCTTTCGTATAAGAAAAGATGGGCATTCTCCTCCCATAAAATTTACTGCCTCTGAAAACCTACTGAAGGGTCAACTATGGGGCGGTTCCGACTCGACGGTACACAACAACAACAACACAGTGTAAGACACATAACACTTACTGTATATCAAGAGAAAAAAAAAAGAATTCGAACTATTACCAAGTTAATTCTGACTCATAGCGACCCAGCAGGACAGAGTTGAGTTTTCCTATACGGCTTTCCAAGTTATAAGTCACTACAGAATCAGACTCTGCATCTACTGTCTCTAGTAGTGCAGCTAGTGGATTTGAACCATCATTCTTTCAGTTAGAAGCTTAATGAAGCTTAACCCACTGCGCCGTTGACCACCGCGCCATTAGGTTCTAGAGGCTGTAAATCTCTATGGCAGGAGGTTGCTTGTATTTCTTGAACACAGAGGGTTGCGAATTCGAACCACTAGACTTTTAGTGAGGACTTCAGCACTTAGAAGTATGCCATTAGGACTTCTTGGGGACAACTATCATCTCTTATCTTAAAAATGTGATATTTACTTTCTAGTTTAAGGATAAGAACTTGAATGAACGTTTAACTTCATGTATATCCAGAAATATTTAAAATTCTAATTTATATTTATATTTTATAAGGTCAACGTTTTTTATTGAAATTAAGGCAAGTATTACATACCATTGCAGACAAACTATAAGGGGTCCTGCAATCCAGCTCATTCTTCTCTCTGTTACAGTTGATTTCATTGACTAGATTTATAAGAATTAAGACTTTATATTAATTTGAAAACCAAATTTTTATTATTTTCCCTTTCCCAGCCTCCTACTTTTATGTCCCTCTTCTCCTTTTATACACGGCTTACTAGTTATCCTTCTATTTTTACAATAATGGTCCTATGCAATTTTTGTCCTTATGAGACTGAGTTGATTCACTAAGCATAATGCACTCTAGATTCTCATGTTCTACAATATTTTATGAACTTGTTGCTCCTGAGTGCTGCATAGTATTCCATTGAGTGAATGTGCCATAATTTCATAATCCATTTGTTTGTTGATGGGCATTTGGGCTGTTTCCATGTTCTTGCTTTTGTGAATAAAGCTGCTATGAGCATAGGTAACAAATCTCCATTTGTTTCTCAGTTCTATTTTCATTGGAGTATATTCCTAGAGTCATGGGATTTCTATGTTCAGCTTTTTGAAGAAACACCAAACGGCCTTCTAGCGTTCCATTCTATTTTCATTTTACAAGCCTACCAGCAGTGCATGAGTTACACTCTCTCCATGTCCTCTTCCACAATACTGCTGCTTGTCCTGCTAAACTTTGCCACTGCTACTGGGGGAGATGATGTGCTGCTTTCATAGGCACTGACTGTGAATCCGAGTAAAATGAAGTCCTTGACAATGTCAATATTTTCTCTTATCACGATATTGCATATTAGTCCAGTTGTAAAGATTTCACTATCTACTTTTGAGTCATGTGAGATTTTTTGGCATAAAATACCAAACCCTGTTATTAGTTAGTGTTTTAATTTTCAAGTCACTTCCTCATTTCTTGTATTTATTTGTCTCTTGACACATGGTTATGGAGTTAATGCCCTATATATTTTCATTTTTATACTACATACTTGATTTAGGGAGCTCTGATTGCCTAGTGAGTAAGGAGCTGCCCTGCCAATTCAAAGTCATGTTCAAACTCACCAGTTACTTTGCAGAAGAAAAATGGCCAATGTCCTCCTATGCAATTTTACAGCCTGTAAAAATCTACTGGAGAGTCAGTTATGAGCAGATTCCAACTTGACAGGATGTAACAACAGCCGCCTCCTGGAACGCATAGATTTATGTCATAATCTTGTACTACACCTCATTTACACTATATTTCATGACACATGAAAACTCACAGACAGACACAGGGTTTAGTCTGAGACACTTAGTGCAATAACAAGGCAAGGTTGAGATGACAAAGTGATCTGGAGATGTCAATATTTTAATTTTTACTCCAATTTGGTATATAGTTGATGTGTGACATTGGGAAAAAAATCACATTATCTTTCTTACCTTTAAATTACACAACAGAAATTATATAAAATGAGCTGCAGGTGGATTCTCAATTAACAATGATTTTCATAATCGGTAGTGTTAGTATTTACATAAAAATAACAAGTTTTGTAAAAACCTTTTGCTCTCTAAGATTTAATGGAATAAAATTTAATTAAATTTTAATGACATAATGCATGAGGTTTCAGTGTTTGTATAATTGTTAAAAATAGTATAGCATATTAGATTATATATATTTTTTAAAAGTTATGAAATTCTTCTGACAGAGGTCACAATTTTTTTCCACTATATTTCTAAATTATTTGAGCCAAAAATTATGAGATTCTTTTCAGAATTTTAAGTATAGTAATCAAGGATAGAATTGATCCAATTAATAATTAATTGGCTTGGCCTTAATCTCAGTTGTTTAGTAATGATGGCAGTTATGTGACGATGTAGTCATTTTCCATTTTGCATCTGACAAAGTTTTCTTTAGAGACAAGGGTGGGGAATAGTCCTCTTGCATACTTTCGGCACGTTTGTCAGGAGGTACCAATCCTTGGAAAAAAGACATTATATGCTTGGGAATGTAGAGCATCAGTGAAAGAAGAAAAAAAGACCTTCAAGGAGATACATTGATACAATGGACAAAGATTGTGAAAACAGTGTAGGATATGGTAAGGTTTAGATCTATTTTAGCATCACTATGAATCATAGTTGACTTGCTATCACCTAACAATGACAACAATGTAATCATCTTTATGATGAGACCTTAATGTAATGGAATAATAATCTTTATTAGATCTGCTTTAATACCCAATGAATTGAATGAGAATTGACTACAGTGTATAGCCTGACCGTAATGTATGTGAATGTTGTGGCAAAGCTTTTTGGATGTGTACTTACTTTAGAACCTGTACCCGGCTTTAATCATCCAACTTTTTTTTCCTTGAGCCTTGATTCAAAGACCTATTTTACTGCCCCCTAATTTTGAGACTCCTCAGCCTCCAGAGCCTTTTGAGATTCTTCAGTCTGCCATCTGACCACCTGTGGTCTTGGTTTTGTAAGCACCAGCAGTTTTCTGAGTCAGGAGAAACCTCTAGACTAGTTGAACTATTTCCTTTCTATAAATCTATCTAAATTTAAACTAACACACACTCACACACTCTCTCTCTCTCTCTGTGTGTGTATATATATATATACAATATACGTATATATTATACACACACGCACGCACACACACATCATACTTCTTTAGAAAACCAAACCTAGCCCAGTAAGCATACCAAAATAACTTCTTCCTGCTATCACCAGATTTGTGTTTTTCTACTAATGATGGAATATGGCAGCATTCTTCCAAAACTCTAATGACACCATTTTTAAGGTTTTTCACAGTGGCTGCTACATGAGTTATCTATTTCTAGAACGTCACTACTTCAGCTGCTCTCCCACACACTTTGGATGGTAGAGATTATTAAAAATTTAAGCAATGGAACACAAACATTTATATTTAAACCAACACAATATTTTAAGAAATCTTTTCTTTCTCCCTCTCTAACTCAGAAACAGCTGCCTTTAAAAAGTAAAACACACAGATTTGGGGGATTGGATGGAGACATGAGTCATTTAGTCTTGGAAAACAAAACAAAAACTTAGCTTATTGCCATCAAGACACTGTAGGAAAAAGTAGAACTCCATCGGGTTTCCAAAGCCTTAAATATTTATAGAAATAGACTGCTACTTCCTTTACTGGTAGAACAACAAGCATTTCAAACCAGAAACCTTTAAATTAGAGGTGGTGTACCTTTAACTACTACTCGTTGTTATGTGCTGTCAAGTTGATTGTGACTAAGAGCGATCCTGTGTACAACGGATCTGAAATCGTTCTTGTACTGTGTTTACCATCCCTGACACATGTGAATCCATTGCTGCTGTCATTGTGTCACTCCACCCTGTCACCAGTCTTCCTCTTTTACACTGATCCTCAACCCTTCCAAGCATGATATCTTTCTTTCTCCATGGACTGGCCTCTACTAACAACATGATAATGAGTAAGAATGCCAGTCGAAAAATATATACCTTTGAGTCATGGTGTTGGAGAAGAGGATGGGATATCTCGTGGACAGCCCAGAGAACACATAGGTCTGTCTTGGAGAAAGTGAAACCAGAGTACTCTTTGGAAGCAAGAACTTTGTCTCACATACTTTAGGCTCCACTAGCGCTGTCTTTTTGCCACTTGTTTGTTGCATGTTTTTAGAGGCTATGAAGTTCATAGAAGATGTCCATCTTGTTCCCATGGAGCAACAAGTGAATTCAAGTGGCATGCCTTTGGGTCGACAGTGCATTTCCTTGCCCACGAGGCCACCAGAGCAACATCTTTTCGTCACACTAGGCATTAACTGGGAGTTCTTGTGGGTTAGTGGTAAAGAGTTGTGCTGTCAACCCAAACACTTACAGTTCAAGTTCAACCATTGCGCCGCAGGAGAGCTATGAGCAGTCTCCTCTCATACAATTAACTGCCTCTGAAAACCTGCTGGAGGGTCAAGTATGAATTGTTTCTGAATCTGTTGTACACAACAACAGATATGAATCACTCTGATAACTAATTTCGCTCCCTCTCCCACCACAAATATATCTTCAATGGCTAAATACACTCAATTTTAGCTCTGCAAGTATTCTCATATTTTTCTAAAAACCTAAATGTTTCAGATCATTGAGATTAGCACATAATTTTCCTCCCTTCATGAAGGATGAGCCTTGTTTATTCATACTAGATGTATGCTGGTCCCATGGTGAAACACGTTCAGATGTTCACAATTATTTCCCCTAAATGCAATCCAAATTCATACTCATCATTCATACTTAGTTCACATAGCAATGTTTTCTTCTTTATGACTTTTCTCAAAGAAAACTCTCTGACTTTATTTGAATTTTGTGCTAATATGGGTGCTTCATAATTTTCCTTTGGATGAGTTCTCCTTAAATCTTCCAGACATCAATAAGGAGTGTACACAAGAGGTCAAAGTTTAAAGGTGACAGGATGACGTATATGCTTAAACCATTGTATTGCCATCACGTTTTCAAACTCAAGATTGCAATGGGTGTAAATTGTGGCTCCATGAAAACATTAAAAACATAATTTAGTAGAAAATTTCGCTTCTATATATAACTGTGTTGTGACTCCAAACAAAAGAGACCATTGAGTAAAACATACACGCGCGCACACACACACACACACACACACACACACACACACACACACACGTTGTTTTGCTTTATGGTTTTCCCCAGTGTTGTGTGTTGATTTATTCATTAAACTGTGAGTCTGTAGAACTCTCATTGTTATTGGGTCAAGGCGACTCATGGCTGAGGCCTCAGCAGGTTTTCAGACACTGTAAGTCACACGAGAGGAAATTGCCCATCTTTCTCCTGGGGAGCTACTGATAAGTCCGAACCGCTTTTATGTTGGCAGCACGACTTCTTCCCCATTAGACCGCCAGAGCTCCCAGCATGTACCACAGCGTTTGACATACAATGAAGACAAGAGCGTGGAGTAGCACTCTAGAAACATTAAAAACATATGTTCTCCGAAAAGCTCAGAGAAGAAATATGCATTTTATGTGTCATAAAGTTTATGTATCATAAATCTTCTGTCTCTATTTGTCAGCAAAAAGAGGATCAACCTAACTCCCCAGTAATCAGTTGTTGTAATTCTTGTTGTTGTTAGATGCTGTCGAGTTGAGAACGACTCATAGAAACCTTATGGACAGCCGTCTTTGAACCCTGCCCTATCCTGTGCCATCATTTGTCATCATCTCTGACACACTAGAGCCCACTGCTGAGGTCACCTTGTCAATCCATCTCATTTGTGTTGTCTTTTCCTTCTCTGACTTATTTATCCAAACAGGATGTCCCTGTCCAAGCAATTGTCTCATCTAGATACATGTCCTAACTATGAAAGATGAAGCTTTGACATCTTTGTATTTTTTTTTCTTTTGTTTTTTTTTTTAAGAAAAGGTATTTTCTATGAGCAAAGCATTGAGTGCAATAAATTGAATCATTCAATCTCCAGCCTCTTTTATGTCACCAAGTTCATACTTTCTGACTACCATTCCTTCCTCGTTGTTACCATCTTTTGTGTTACAGTCACCAGTAATTATTGACGTGTATCTTGATCGCATGTGTGTCAATTTCAGAACAACAAAAGTTGATAGAACGCCTCAATCTCCTCTTTGGCTGTAGTTGTTGGTGCATATGTTTGAATAATAGTCATATTAACAATCTTCCTAAGTATGCTTATGGATAATAGTACTATCGCTCATAGCATTCTGCTCCAGGGTGGATTTTGAAAATGCCTTTTTAATCTATGAAAGCAATACCATTCTTGCTCAGTTTTTCATTCCCAGCAATGTAGATTGTGTAATTGTCAGATCCAAAGGGGCCCATGCTTGTCCATCTCAGTTAACTGATACTTAGAATGTCAATCACCGTACACAGGCCCTTTCATTTTTGACAGCATCCATTTTTCTTACATTCATACCATGTCCCAATTACTAATGACTTTTGCACCCTTTTCTACTAACTTTTGAGCTGTGTCTCTATTCTGAGCTCTGGCGACCAAATGGGTAGGCAGTTGCCCTGCAATGGTTGTATGTCAGAGATGTTGATGATGGCGGCACAGGAAAGGGCTGGGTTTAAGTCAGCTACACTACCGATGCCAAAACAAATTATTTGAATCCACTGGGAGCTCTGTGGGAGAAAGATGAGCAGTCCACCCCTCTGCAATTTACAGCAAAGCCCCTGCACGGTGGTAAGTTATGTATCATTTCTGACTCACCAGAAATAAGCACACTGCTTGTGATTGTAACATAATAGGCCTTCATAATATGTATTCTTTAAATCAAGCAACCTTTAAAGCTAACAGAAGATCTTTTTCTACATGTTCATTCAGTCAGTGCCAAATCTCTGTCTTATTCAAAACTGTTTCTTCAGTTCACGGAATCATATTTTGTGTGAGAGCTCAGTTGGCCTACTGGACAGAAAGTGATGCTATCAAGCCAAAGGTGGGTGAGTTTAGTCTCCAGCCCTCAGGCCTGGTTTTAATTGGTTTTGGTCAAACATTCTTCTAAGTGGTATAGCACTGGTCTGTCCATTTGCTGTACAGAGGTAACTCACCATTGTTGTGATGCTGAACGCTGTGACACTGATGTGTCAAATGTGATAATGGTTATCCATGGAGCTCTCTGATTAAAACAAGCTTGGAAATAGGAGTGGCATCAACTTCCAAATAGCTTGTGTCCAGAAACCCTGTGAACTTGGAGAACGATGAAAATTATACAAGTGTTCAGGTCTTTCATTCATAGGGTTGTTATGAGTCGCCTATGACTCAGTGGCACTTAACCACCACAACAGCAGTATTTAGGAGATAAATATTTTAATAGATGAACAAATTGTTGCACTAATTTTGCAAAAACATATGAGTTCTCAAAAGACTATTGTTTTAATTTTAATGAATCCTTTTTACAGAAAAGGTGGCCAAAGTTTTAGACACTTAGATAGGCAGGACAATAGCTGAATCAAATGAATGCTTAATACTTTTACTGATATTATGGTCTAGTCAGAAATCTGAATTCTTGTAGATCATCTGTTTATGGCCTAGCATTTCCTTTGCTTCTCCTATTTCAAATCATACCACTGTTTTTCTCATACCATTCTTTTAGATTTTTTTTAAATGACATAACTAGCCAAAAAGTACAGCAAACACACTTCTATCAAGTCAATTCTAACAATGTTGTGATCCTTTATCGAATATCTGAAGGCTATAAATCTTTATGAGAGGAGATTGCTGTCTTTAGTGTCATTTCCTCCCATGTGATTTTCTGTGTCAGAAATACAATGGGGAGGCAGCAGTGAGTGTGTTCAGCAACAGAGACAATCAGAGCCCCACACTGAGGGAAAGCCGGTGAGGGCTCATTGTAGAGGCCGTGGAGGAACAGAAACAAATACACCAGAGGAACACGCATGTCAAGTTGGCAGTCTTTCTAGTGTACAACAGAACATAAAAGTGAAGAGCACAAAATGTGTATCCAGACTAGGTTCAAGGTTTAACTCTGCTATAGGTCAGCGATGTGACCCAGGTTTTATTGTTTTTAACTTACCTGAACTGAGCTTCCTTTGCCTTGAAAGCAGACCATGGTGTTGCCTAGTTCAGCTGCTTGCAAAGCATACTGTATGCCAAACTCCTAGCATAAACGTTGAAATATAATGGGTTACCACCACTGCTGGACATATATTGAAAGGGTGGTGACAAACAGGCTGAAAGAAAGAGTAACTAAAAAATGTAATCACAGTCACATTCTTCAACTTAAAGGCAAGAGAATTCTCATTCCGTTTCAATCATTAGCTGTGTGGGCTTAACAATTTGCCTGTCTCCTCATTTTTTAAATAGGCTAATTATCTCTTCATGGTAGAGTTTTGAAGATTAACTGAGATTATAGCTGTGTAACATGACACTATTTACACACTACAAAGTGATATTTCAACTCATTCTTTTGTTTTGCTGCTATGCATTCTGATGCAACTTCCTCCAGACATTTTGTATTTCTATGTGTTCTCATTCTCTGATTTTCTGGTTCTTTCTCATTCTGTCTTGCTAGAGAAAGACAACACAGAAGACACTGAACCTCTAAACTCTGGTGTTGTGATAGCTTTAATAAAGGAGTTGATGGTTTTAACCCTTTGGGTGTCAGATTCTGAGATCTTCTTGGCACAAGTTGGTGTGCAAATCACATCTTTTGTTATTTTATCAAAAACTTCTCTCGGAACATTCCTGATTATTGTTACAGTAAAACTTCTGATAGATGGAACTTGTATAAGGCACAGGCTATCAAAGAAAGAAAACACAAATCTTTCCCACTGAAAGAAGCAGTAGAAAAGGAAGACTGAATCCTGTGAGTGGCAAGAAACTTGTGTAATTGGATAAACAAGGCAATCTCATTAAGTTCCAGCTCTTATTGGTATTTGATACTTGGTTTTATGGTTTTGTGGTTTTTTTTTTTCTTTTATGAGCAAAATTTGTTTTTAGAATTAGCCAGCTGCTCTCAATTTGTATGATCCCAATTTTCTTGGCAACATCCAAAGCGTCATAGCCAGGAGGAGCAAGTCAGACACACGCCACCTTCTCTCCATTGGGCCTAATCAAGGTGCTGACTTTGGCCACTTTAATGTCATTGAGCTTCTTTACAGCTTGTTTGATTTGGTGCTTGTTGGCCTTGACATCCACTGTGAACACAAGTGTGTTGTTATCTTCTGTCTTCTTCATGGCTGACTCAGTGGTCAGGGAAAATTTGATGATGGCATAGTGGTCAAGCTTGTTTCTCCTGGGGGCGCTCTTCTGGGGGTATTTGGGCTGCCATCAGAATCTTAGTGTCTTAGGCCGCGGGAAGGTAGGTGAAGTGCAGATTTTTTTTTGTTTGTTTGTTTGTTTGTTTTTGGCTGTGGATGCCCTTTAGGACTGTCTTCTTGTCCTTAAATGCCTTTGTTTTGGCTTCAGTTTTGGGAGGAGCAGGGGTTTGCTTCTTTGCTTTTGGCACCATATTCATAGAAAGGCGGTTTTCTGGTATTTTTAAAGTGAAATAGCGACAAATAGCATTGCATCTCTCTTCATTAAGGGTTGTCAAATACATAAGAAGGGAACTGTAGGGGAGTAAATTTTTTCTTCTTCCACTGAATCTTTTAATCTTCCATGAAAGTGTCTAGCAAAGCACCATGCTGTATCTTTCCTACCCCCCCAATCTATACACTAACAGATCTTTATAAGTGTTGGAAGCAAAGTGTTGAACAGTTCAGACAGGTCAGAGAACATATTTATTCTTTCCAAATAAATGAGAGTAAAGATTTTTGTCAACGCACAAAGGGAAGGTTTAGATGAGATGTGCTCAGGTCACCTGTGAGGTGAAATGCTCAAATGACTCCAAATAAATCAAAAGATCTCACTTGCTCGAGAATGGCATGCCCCTCTATATGCTTAGAGTAGAATGAAACGTCATTTGAACATAATTTGATGGAACCAAGTGAGAGCAAATTTTACAAAGTGATGTGGACAATACGCGGCTCAGCTCTAAATAGAAGTAAAGAATAGAAGATGGTATTAAAGAAGTGTTTAATTAGTGAGACAGAGTACAACCACATCACCTAACCTCCTGGCCTTATAAAAAAGAAAGGGAGAAATTGAAAGTCATATACATCTTGGCCTTGAAGGATTAAATTCCTTTTAAAATCCTTGGGCCTTTATAGTTCTTACAGAGTAGTGAATAACATCCTAGGGTTAGACACAACTTTCAATTCAGAAGTGATTTCATCACTGTTACTTTGTCATTGTCCTGAAAACTTTTCTTTTGTCTAGTTTTTCATAGAATCTAAAGATAGCTTAAAAACAATAAGACCTCGAATCTTACTTATGTGTCCAAGTCTCTGTCTTTCCTGTATTAGCAAGGATAAACTGAGCAGTTACATGATAAAAGGAGTATTTTTAGACCTTAAAGAATTTATAAACTCAAAATGTTAGTAAAACTCTTATCAAATTTCAAATAATAAATTGATAACAGCCTTCTTTTGAGAGAGTTTTTTTTTTTTCACTTACTCTCAGACCTGTGCGTCAAATTTAATATATTTGGTTAACTTAGAGAGCAGCAGATAATTTAAAAATTATGAAGCAAAATATATTAGCCTCAAAAAAGCAAGCTGGATTCAGGATCGAACTTGGAATAAAGGCTAACATTACTGATGTCAAAGAATATTAGCTGTAAGCAAAAATACGAGAAACAAAATGTAGCCTACATTTTTCTTTTACTTATACAAAATAATTTGTGTGAATTATACAAAAAGTATGAATAACATTCCCAAAGTAGGAATTCCATAACTTAATTTTACTCATTTAGAAACTAGAACATAGTTCAAGTGTTAGTCGTTTAAAAAGAGAACAAGGAATAGCTGTTGTTAAGTGCTGTTGAGTCATAGAGTCCTAGACAACTCATAGTGACTCTATGAACTGAAGTCTTGAGCAAAAAAATCTTTCACCTTTTCTCTCAGTTCATAAAGTTTCTGGAAACATGCTATTTTTGAAGTGGATACCACTCCTGCTTCCAAGCCTGTTTTAATTTGGGAGAGCCTCAAAACACAGTCCACCATGGGTAACCATCATCACATTTGACACATCAGTGTCACAGTGTTGAACATCACAAAAACCACAAGCTGCCTTTCTACAGCAAATTTCCAGACCATTACTATGTTACTTAGAAGAATATTTGACTGAAAACAAAACCATTAAATCTAATTCTTTCACACCCAGTTTCAAGCAATGGCCACACCCAAGTCTCAGCCAAAAACCAGAAAACAAACCTTATCAGAATGTGGCCACCAGCTCCATTCATCTTCTCAGAATGAAAGCAGCCCCACACTGGTAACCAAATGTCTTTGTAAACAGGAGGCCTGATCTAATCTGCTCACACCCAATTTTGAGCAAGGGCCACCCCCAAATCTGGACAAAACCCAGAAAACAAACCTTAGCAAAATCCTCATATTTCTTCCCATTCCAAAAAAGATGATACAATTGAAAATTATCAAACCACATCAATAATATGACAGGTAAGTAAAATCTTTGTAAAGATTACCCAAATGCAACTGGAATGGACAGAGGGCTTCTAGAAGTTCAAGCTGGTTTAAAAAAGGTGTACCGGGGGTATCATGGCTGATATCAGATTGATCTTGGTCAGCCTGTATTCAAGAAATAGAGTATCATTTAAAATTGGGAGTAGTCTGCATCAGGTTGTATTGCTTCATCATACTTATTCAATCTGAACGCTGAGAAAATTATCCAAGAAGCTGGACTATTTTGATGAAGTGTATAGCATCAGGATTGGAAGAAGGCTCTTTTAACAAGTAATATGCCAATAACACAACCTTGCTTGCTGATAACAAAGAAATCTTGAAGGACTAACTCATGAAAACCGAAGGTGATATAACTCTCAATATGGAATATACTTCAGTGTAAAGAAAACAAACAAAATCTTCACACTGGACCAATAAGCAACATCATTGTCAGGGAGTACATTGAATACGTCATGATTTTCTTTTACTTGTACCTCTAATCAGCAGACATGGAAGTAACAGTCTAAAGCTAAACAAAGTATTTCCCGGGGGTGGAAGGTGGGAGCAGTAAATCTGCTACCAAGAAATGTTTTAAAGTGCTGAACAGAAATGGCACTTTACTAACAAAGGTACACCTGATTCCAGTGGTGATTATTTCAGTCACCTCATAAGCATGGGAAAGTTGGATAAATACTGAAAAATAATGTATTTGAGTTATGCTTAGCAAAATGCAATCTATCCAGAGAAAAACAAATCTATCATAAAATATCATCAGACTGCTGCTTCGAAGTGAGGAGGTGAGAATTTAATCTCATTTTTTTTGGAGGGCATATTATCGGGAGAGACTAGTCCTAGGAGAAGGACATTGTACTTGGTAAAATAAAAGATCCCTGAAAAGAAAGGTGCCATTCAATAGATTGATTGGCACAGTGGCTGCAATAATGGCTACATTGATGATTGTGAGGATGGTACAGTTCTAGAAAGTATTCAGTTCTCTTGTACAGAGATTTGTCAAGAATCTGAGCTGAACTGACAGCCCCTGATGACAATGACAACATAAGAGAACTTCTGAGGATATGAGAGTGGAAGGAATGAAAAAGTCTCCAAAGTTGGGAAAATGAAAGCAATTCTTGAATTGTTCTAAGGGGCCATTGTGACCTTAGAAAGAATAGATCTGAACCCTGTTCTAGCCTGTGCCTTTCTCACAATCTCTGACACACTTAAACCCATTGATGGAGTCTCCAGTCAATCCGCGTGGTTGAGGATCTTCCTCTCTTTTGTCATCCTTCCACCTTTCCAAGCATGTTGTGCCTTCCCTAGCAACATGCCCTAAGTATGTGGGATGGGGCTTTATCCCCTTTGCCTTCAAGAAGGACTCTGCACCTTCTCCAATCAGTTTGTTCTTTTGCCAGTCCACAGGACTTTCATTACTATTCTCCGGCACTACAGTTCAAAGACATACATTCTTCTACTGTCATCCTTATTAATTAGTCCATCTCTGATACATGGCAGGTGATTGGCTTGCATCATGCACACATTCAGTCTTTAATACCATTTCTCTTCAGTATTTAAAAAAAATCCCTGACAGCAGACAAGAACAATGTGTCTTGAATGAAAGCTGCATAGTGGAGTGTACTGGCGGGGGGAGGTGGGGAGGGGAGGGGGACGGCCGGGTTGGGTTTGTATACCAGTGAAGAAATCTTTCTTTTACTTTTCAAAGAGAAGAGAGAACTGGGGAGCAGAGGGGACAGGGAGAAAAATGCAACAATGAATGAATGGAAATCCAAAGTCTCTGTAAACATTCATTAAAATTAGTGAAATTAAAAAAAAAAAAAGAACACAAAACAACAGCAACCAAACAATGTATCTTCTGATCTCCTGGCTGCTAGTACCAAGGTATGATCTGAAAATCATTTGAGAAGCTGAACTATAGGAAGAAAAATGTACCATCAAGATTGAAGGAGGCCCTCTCAACAATCTGCATTATGCACTTGACACAACCATGTTTGTAAAAAGTGATTCATTTTTGGCATGAGGCAAAGTTTATTTACTACATTCACAAAAAGGTAATTTATCAGTTTGGTAAAGAATAAAAAATAGCATTTTTCTAATAAACACACATGAGTTTTGTGTGTTTTAAGTTTCAAATTCCCAGAGTAAAGATAATGTAATTGTAAAAGTGTAAGTAAATGAAGAATGTGTCAGAAGAAATAAAAACAAAACAAAAAACAGTGCTGTTGGGCCAATTTCGACTCAAAGTGACCCTCCATTGGGTTTCTGGGGCTGTAAATCCTTAGGGCAAGAGATTGTATATCTTCCTTCCATGGAGTAGTTAGTGAATCCTAGTTGCCAGTTTTTTGATTTGTAGTGAAACATAACAATTCAAGTACCTATTCACAGAAATGTGGGTCTCCAGAAACACCTAGCAGTCAATAAACAATGTAAGGAAACCACATTGTCACCTCATTTTCCTTTCTGTTTTCTTATCGTGGACAGAGTTCCTCTCTAGATGTTATGCAACTATTAAGTCTCTGACATGGGAGTTACTGGTCCTTCTGTTTGCCCAACTCATTCTCTTCCTTCTGCATTTTTTTGAAGTTGTTTAATCGTTACTAATGTAGATTCTGAAATAGGAACACCTATGAGTAAATGTAATTCTTACTGTGTGTAGCCTTGGATAAGCATTATTGAACCAGTTGCTTTTATTTTTTTGTTTGGTTCTCTCTCTTTGCTCTTTTGTGTTTTTGCTTCTCATTCTCTCTTTTGTGTTTTCTTTCTTATAAATTAAGAAAAAATATTGCGTGAGTACAGGTATCCCAAGAGGCATAGCCCAAGATAGGATCAAGTGGGCAATCATTTCGTTTTAGAGCCTAGGTATGTGAAGAAAAACCAGAAAACAGGAGATCATTAGAGGAGAGGCAGATGATGATGTAAAGAGCGAGATGAGATTGAGTGGAAGCATCTGAAATTCCTGTACAGTCTAACAGAGGTTCAGTGAGACTATTAAGGGAGTATTCAAGCCAAGATTGGCTACAAGAAGAGTCCTATGTCTCTCGAGAATGGTATTCTTAGTTCCTATTTTCTTTTTACATTCAGTGTCCTAAAGGTTCAGTAAGTCTTAGTTGTGTTTAGACATTTTAACTCATTCGTTTCAACTGAGTTGGCTCTAATCCACGGTGTGCTTCGAAAGTTTCTGGAATTGCAAATCCTATAAATGATTATGCTTCTCTCTCCCAGCTAGCTGCTGGAGTATTCAAGCTGCCTGAGAACTCGACCTTTTGGTTAGCAGCACAACTCACTCTGAATTGTATCACCAGAGCTCCTTTAGACATTTAAGTGTCTATGGTTGTTGTTGTTGTAGTTAGGTGCCCTTGAGTCGTAGACGACTCATAGCGACCCTGTGATCAAAAGACCTGAGCACTGTTCATAGAGTTTCCAGAGGCAAGCCATTTCGGAAGTGGCTGCCACTCCTGCTTCTTGCAGAGCAATCTCCTCCACCACTTTGTAAGGTAGAAAAAGAAGGCAATTACAAAGGAAATACTTCCATCAGGTTGGAGATAGCCATTTAACTATCTTGGCAAAATCTTATAATATGTAATGATAGTCAACTTGTTCAATATTTTCTGGAATGTTTCTATGGTCTTAGTAAAATGTGAATCCCCTTCTTCTGACAGGGAACTACTGTGTGAAGTTGAGCAAGAACTGTCTTCTTAGTACATAGGTCAGGGTGGATTTCAACGTTCAGCAGCTGGACCTTTATATAGTTGACATCCTTAACATGTGTTTTCTTAATTATCACAAGTAGTAGAGTTTCCTCTCCATGGGTACAACATTAAGGATTCAGTGTGTGCAAAATATCAGTGTACACTCTTAACAAATAGTAGTTATCATCACTAGTGTACTTACTACGACTACGATGGTTTCTGTTTACCATAAAGACATACATCCCACTAATTAGTTGTATCTGTTTGACATTATGACTCTTAATTAACTTCACTTCCCCCCTCTTTTTTTAAGTGCAGATGATATTTATTTTTGTCCCTTCTCTTAAAAACATCTAGTACAGTGTTTTGACATTTTCTGTTTTGGTGCCTTGATGCACACACACGAAAGGCTGTTCCTTTTATCAGTGGAGAAGGGGCTGAAGGAAACAAGACCTTTAGCAGTGAAACAAGCATGCCCTATGGTCAGTCTTGCAGCAGGTAGAGCCCACCCACAGAGTCAGTTCTCAGTCGGAGGAAGAAGACCAGCACCTGACAAAGACCCTAGATACAATAAAGAAACTATTGAATGGATTGATTATCTATCATTATTAAATATGGTTTCTATATTGTGAAGAAAGTAAAATAATCATATCCAATGTGTTGCAGATACTCTCTTTGATATTCCTTATTTATGTCTGTACTGCAAAAGAACACACACTCTCTCTCTCTCTCTCTCTCTCTCTCTCTCTCTCTCTCTCTCTCTCTCTCTCACACTCTTTGTCACACACATTATCTCTGGGCTAAAAATCTCTAAACACCAGTAAGACTTAACCGAGATTATTTTAATGCACTAAACACAGAAGAGCATTTTGGTTGCCACCACAAAGTACTCACCTGCTTTCTTTTTGTAAGGGAAAAGTAAGTTAAGCAGAGAAATAGTGAAAGGGAGCCGTGGAGACATGCCTGCTCTGTGAATCACTGACCTCAAAGCCAAGTGCAGAACTTTCTCATTGAACCACAAGAGCTTGCAGTAACTTTAAAAATAGATTTGTTTCTTACTTTTGATACACTGTCTTCAGTATTAAGACAGAAAGGCGAGTTATTATAGGATAGTGGTCACCTTAGAAGTTCAAATCCTGCCCTCTTCTTAAGCCCTTTGATCCTTTCCCAAGAACATCTACAAATTGATATTACTTGTCTGTTCTGCCTCTGTCAAGGAACCACACTGTCCAGGTACTAGATCCAAATGCATGTCAGAAGGATAATCTCAAAGGCTGTGGATATGATCAAAGTTCTGCCTCCATCTGAGGCAAGTTATTCCACCTCTCAGTGCCTCAGGTTGTTTGTTGTTTTTTTTTTTCAGCTTAGAAAATGGCTTTTCGTTTATAAAATTACTTGCACTGAAGTAGTAATGCATAAAAATTATTTTAAAATATTCTTTAAAAATATATACACAGTGGTAAGTGCTGAGTGAATCTGTAGTTATTCTCATCTATCTTTACAATGTAAATACCAACTCTCCAAAGAATCAATCAGTTAATGTGAATTGCCTTTATTCAATACATTTTAGTAGCTCTGATGAGTAGAGGCATTTGTTCATTTCTTGATCTTATCAATAACAGGGTAGACCCCCTTATTCACAAATACTGAGTTTTGGCATTAGAGAATATTGAATATCCTATGTACTGAAAAAAAACCAAAACCCAAACATCTATCTTGGAAAAGGTGCAGTGAGGAGTGCTATTTAGAGGCAAAGATAGCAAAGCGTCATCTTACTTTGAACATGTTGCTAGGAAAGGCTGTCCCTCAGAAAGGGACATCACGCTTGGAAAGAGGGAGGGTCAGCAAGAGAGACAATAGCATTGGGCTCAAGTGTGTTAGAACTAATCAGAACGGGACAGTATAGGACAGGATTTGCAGTTCATAGGGTCGTTACAAGTCATACTTGACTCAGTGGCACCTAAAAACTACAGTCCCAGAGTACTGCTGAGAAGACAGTCATTATCAATTTAATGAGCCAGACCTCTGGTGGCCTAGCACATCAAGTTTAGGGAGCTCTGTGGTTAAGTCCATAGGGAGTTATGCTGCTGACCCGAAGTCTGTACCTTTCTGGTTGTTGGGATCCAGCGGCCGCTCTGTGCGAGGACTTCTCACGATCTCTTCTTATGAAATGTATGGCTTCTGAATCTCAGTGGGCAGAGGATCAGCTATGAGTTGGTTCCAGCTTCAGCAGCAGTGAGTAACCACTTACTGGACTCTCTAGGTAGTAGCTTTGGTGGTTTAATAATAAGAAACTGCGCTCTCCACCCAAAGATACATGCTTAGAATTCACCAGTTGCCACACAGGAGAAAGATGGGCAATCTCTTCCCGTGTGAATTATTGTCTCTGAAAAACCCACTGGGGGATCAGTTAGGCATTGGTTCTGACTTTGTTACATAACGACAATGACTAGATGGCACAAACTTTTTTTTTTTTTTAAATTTCAGTGAACATCTACAGAGATTTTGGAATTCCAATCATTCATTGTTGCACTTTTATGCTCCCCCCCGCCCCGGTTCGCTCCTCTCCTTGAAAAGCAAAAGAAACATTTTAATGCTCTAGGGAGCTCTGGTGGCCTAGTGGCAAGAAGCTGTGTTGCAATCCCAAAGGTAGGTGGTTCGAGGTCACCAGCTGCGCCGCAGCAGAAGGATGGATGATTAACTGCCTCTGAAGACCCACTAGACGGTCAGCTATGGGTCTGTTCCAACTCTACAGTATACAACAGCACAACAGATTGATAAGCAGGGAGCTCCGGTGGCATAGTTTATAAGGAGTTGCTCTGTTACCCCAAACATGTCATGCTTTTCAAATCCATCAGTATCTCCTCAGGAGAGATGAGTGATCACCTTTCATGTGATCTAGAACCTCTGAAAACTCACGTGAGGCTCAGCTATGAGTTGGAAATGAGTTTACTTGAGGCTCTTAAATCTGAGTTTTAAAACCACCTCACAAATAGGTTTGAAGCACTGAATACTGATGACGGAAGGGATAAAATGAATGTTAGCCTCGAAGAAAGCAAAAGGTAGAAGAGAAAGAAAAGACCAAAGTGTATGTTAGAAAAGACTCTGAAAATGGCCCTAGAGAGTTGAGGAGCCTTCTAAAACAAAACAAAACAAAACAAAAAACCCAAAACAAACAAAAAAAAAACAGGAAGAGATTCCAAAGTAAAAGAGATGAACAGAAAATTTCAAAAAAGTAGCTTGAGAATACAAAGTACTATAATGGAATTTGCAAAGAACAGGAGTTGGAGAATAAAAAATGGAAGAACTCTGTCAGAATTTAAGGTGAAATGAAAAACACAAAAAATAGTTCAAACTTTGAGTTGCAATACTGAGAGATGCTATGTGCAAAATCTTGAATGACCCAAGGAGGTATCAAAAGAAGATGGAGGGGATACACAGAGTCATTGTACTAAAAATAGCTGGTCAAAAGCAAAATATTTCAGGAATTAGCATATGATAAAGAGTAATAGCAATGAGGGAAGCAACTTATGCTACATAGAAAGTATTGACCAAAAAATAGGCCCAAGACTTGGTGGGATACCAATTGACAAGTTTCAACTAACAAATGCAATTCTGGACGTGCTCACTAGTTGGTGCCAGAAAATTCAGAAGACAGCTAAGTGACCAAGTGACCGGAAGAGGTCCATATTTGTTGTCATTTCCAAGAAAGGTGATCCAACAGAATGTGCAAATAAATTACAAAAAAATATCATTAATATATAAGTAAAATATTGCTGAAGATCATCCCAAAACAGAACAGCACACTGAGAGTGAGCTTCCAGAAGTTTAAGTGCTGGATTTAGAAGACGTCATGGAACCAAGGATATAATTGTTGGTGTCAGAAGAATCTTGGTTGAAAGCGAACAGTACCAGAAGACTTTTTGTGTTTTATTGACTATGCGAAAGCATTTGACTGTGTGGATTATAACAAACTATGGCTAATACTGAGAACAGCAATTCAGAATACTAATTGTATTCATGCCTAACCCAAGAAGCTGCTCTTCAGTAGAACAAGGAAACACTGCAAAGTTTAGAATAAAAAGTATGTGTCAAGGCTGTATCTTTTCTCCATACCTGTTCATTCTGTATACTGAACAAATAATTGAACAAGGACTTTATGAGAATAATAATTAGAGGAAAAATCAACAACCTTAATTATGCAGATGACAGCCTTGTTGAAAGTGAGGAGAACATGAAACTCTTGTTGCAAAATATCAAAGACTACAGCCTGTACTACGGATTCCATCTCAACATCAGGAAAACAAAGATCCTCGCCAGGAGGCTAATAGGTAACATCGTCATAGATGAAGATAAGATTGACGTTGTCAATTATTTCATCTTGCTTGGATCCACAATCAACACCATCAGTACCAACAGTCAAGGAATCAAAAGATGTTTTTCACTGTAAAAGTCAGGGACCTCTCTAAAGTACTGAAGAGAATTGATGTCAGCCATCTGATTCAAGTCGTGATTTTTTCAATTACCTGCTATACATTCAAGAACTGGACAATAGAAAGAAAAGAAGAAAAAAAACCCAGAGGAAAGATTGATGCACTTGAGTCGTGCTATTGGAGAAAAGTGCTGAGTGTCCCATGGACTGTCAAAAGAACATACAAATGTATCTTAGAGAAGATGCAGCTAGAGCAATCATTAGAGGCAGAGATGGTAAAGCATCAACCCTACCCTGTACCATTCTCACAATCTCCAACATCCTGTAGCCCACTGCGACAGTCACTCTGTCCATCTAATTGAGGGTCTTCCTCTTCTTCGTCACCCTCCACTTTCCCAAGCATGATGTCCCTCTCCAAGGAAGAACCTCTCCTAGCAACAGGCCCAAAGTATGTGAAATGAGGCCTCATCATCTTTGCCTCCTTCATCATTTGACAGGTTCCCTGATTACAGATTTTCCCAATGCACTATGTCTCCTGATCTTCTGACTGCTAGTACTGAGTGTATTGATTGTCAACAACTTCATCTTACTTGGATCCAACAGTCTCAGTCTTTTCTCCACAGTCTCAATCTTTTCTCCATCATGATGTTGCCTATCAGGCCAGTGACTTGGATTTTGGTTTTATTGACATTGAAATGCAATTTTTGTTAAAGGCACCTATCATCATCTTCTGCACCAAGTTCTTCAAGTATTCCTTACTTTATGCAAGAAAGATTGTGTCATCTGCATAACGAAGGTTATTTGTGAATCCTCCTAAAATCGTGTTGCTACGTTCTTCTTCATAGAATCCAGCTTCTCAAATAATCTCAGCATATTGATTAAATAGCTATGATAAAAGACTACAGCATTGACGCACATCTTTCCTAATTTTAAATCATGTGTTTCCTTCTTCTGTTTTCACAACAGCCTATTGTTCTATGTATAGGTTTTGCATGAGCATAACTAAGTCTTCTAGAATGGAATTCCCACACTTCTCAATGTTAGCCATAATTGTTAAGATTCACTCATTCAAATGTTTTTGATAATAAAGCACAAATAGACATTCTTCTGTAATTCTTTGCATTCCACCAGGATCCACCTGACATCAGCAATGTGCCACGGCCTTTTCTGAATTCAGCTTGATCATCCGGCAGTTCTCTAGGTATTGTTCTGGCCATTTTTAAATGATCTTCTAGTTTGCTCGCATGTGATATTAATAGTATTGTTTAATTACTTCCACATTTTGTTGGATCACTTTTCTTGGGAATGAGATAAAAAATATGGATCTCTTCCAGTCCATTGGCCAGGCAGCTACCCTCTAAATTTCCAAATATAGACTGATGAACACATCCAGGGCTGCGTCTATCATTTGAAACATTTTAATTGGTATCCAGTTGATTTCTGCTATGTTGTTAGGAAGGGCTATTCCTTGGAAAGGTAGAGGGTCAGTGATAGAGAAGAAAAGGAAGAGACCTTCAAAGAGATAGATTTACACCGTGGCTGCAGCAATGAGAACAAGTATATCAGAGGTGATATGTATGGATGGCACAGGATGGATTGGTTTCAGATCTTCTTTTCATAGGGTCCCTATGATTTGTATTCATTTTGATAGCACTTCACAACAACCAAGAGGTTGGAGGTTCAAGTATACACAGAAGGCACTATTCAGAAAAAAGACTTGGTTACAGGTTATTTACCTGAGGAAGGGACTCAATCAGGAACAACTCTGTGAAGTAGAAGGAAACCAAAATTACAGAGATGTAACTAGTTTACAGGACTCACAGATTGCACCAACCAATCATTACCCTAAGACTTGAAGAACAAGAAGGTGCTCAGAGAACACTACCAATTGTTTTCATCAGGACCATAACAGAATTTTAATTTAAAAAGGAGGAAAATGTGGAACAGAAGTCAAATTCTTAAAAAGGAAGTCTTACTGGACAAGGTGAAGCCAAATAAAATTTCCCAAAATACGCATTAAACAGTGAACTGGAAACATTCCCTGAAGTCACATTGTAGTGCAATAACAGATTAACATGCAAATAAAGAACTGTACTATGTGACTATGGTGTTCCTCTTAAAAGCAATCTACGTGAGACCAAATAGTGAACAATTATTCTAAAACAAGATAAGGGGGCAGAAGTGTCCTGGAAACAGAGCATCCAGAATGCAGTTTAAAGCAAATGTTCACACATTGTGAAAAAGAGAATGAATGTCACTGAAAAACTGGTGTAGAAATCGTCAAACAAGAACCTGGATTTGAAAAATTCATGGAGAGCACAATAATACCAAATATTATTAAAAACAACACCCCCAAGAAAATCCAAAGAGAAAAATCTTATGGGCACAATTCTCATTGGACACATGAGGGCTTACAATGAGTTGGGTCAATTCGATGACAACTAGTTGGTTCTCAGTTCACCACCATGATCATTAAGCTTCAGCAGTTGGGCAATCCTTATGTCAGTTGAAGTTCGCTGTTATTTTGTATTTAAGTGTAAGGGCACTTCCTCAACAAAATGACTCTTGGGAACATTATTCAGAACATTTCTAAGATACTCTCTTATAAAACTGTCAAAGCAAAAGTAATCCCCACAGCGCTGGGGTTTTTTCTTTATCCGTCGTCTATCTCCCTCTTCTCGCCCACTTCCCTGTCATCCCCATCACGCCCTGAAAAGTACCTACATAAGGTACTTCTGAATCTCTGTGCTTTTAGAATTCGGTTTTCCTGACCGTCAGTTAGAGAGTCTGGGCGCACTAGGGCAGTGAAGGTCCACACACTGGTTGCCGCATTTCCCCGGCTTGCTCACCATGTTACTCGGTAATCATTATCCCTGGGCAACATTCCTTGGGGAAGTCGGATGGAATAATCACTCCTCTCGTTAGAGAACTTCTGCTTGCTTGCCATCAATATTTTCCTTTTAATAGAAACAATGTCCTCCTGAATTTTACATTTTCTTAAGCATTTAGGTTTATTCCTAATTCTTGTGCTTGGTAACACTGGGGTAATACCAGAGAAAATGTGTATCGGACCCCTACCCCCCACCCCCACCCCCAGTCCATAACTGGAGCATATGTTTGGGATTCTTATCACAGGTGTTTGACAAGCTGCGGCACACTCTTAGCAATTTCCTGCGGTTCCCATAATTTTACTTAAAGGAATCCGGTGGAATGCTATCAGTCTCATTATCATACATGTTTGGTGACAACTTTAATAGAGACAACAGTGATCATTTAAAACCTATTTTCTAAATCTAATTTATGTTATGCGATGGGAAAGTCTGCTGTTAGGGACCTCTCCAAAGTACTGAAGAGCAATGGTGTCTCTCTGGAGACTAAGGTGCATCTGATACAGGCCAGGGTCTACTGAGTGTATTGATTGTCAACAACTTCATCTTA
>NW_006399751.1:12286117-12310386 GCF_000299155.1 Elephantulus edwardii | reverse complement strand
TTTTTTTAAAAAAGAGCTTCACTTCCTTCAAGCAATATTGTGTCGTCTGCATAACAGACTGTTGATGAGTCTTCCCCTAATCTTGATGCTATACTCTTTTTCACATATTGTAGCTTATCAATTTGCTCAGCATACAGTGTTAATGTTGTATTGTTGTTAGCTATCATTGAGCTTACTGGGACTCACAGCAATCCTCTGAACAACAGATCTGAACCCTGTCCTGTCCTGTGTCACTCTCCCAGTCTCTCATATACTTGAGTCCATTGCTTCAGTCACTGTGTCAATCTAGCTCATTAAGAGTCTTCCTCTTTTCAATGACCCTCCTCCACCTTTCCATCAACCCAACAGTACATTCATTCTTTAATACAAAGAAGTTAGTGAATTTTAATTCTATATATAATCATGTATGTATATATGCATTTTGTTGTTAGGGACTACTGAGTTAAGTGTCTTTATAAAGTTTTTTATAGAAAATGGTGGAACTGATTTAGTATAGGGAAGAGTTCAGAGCTATTATCACAGGGTTACTATGAGTTGATAGCATATAACAACAACTACATCACCAAGCAGCTTCGTCAAATTAACTCCTTCTGAATTATGAGACTGTCTCCTCCTCTTGCTTTTATGGCCTGGGGTAGGAATGGGTTTTCTTCCTCATCACTAATCCTAGCTTTCCAGTCCTGTCCCTTTGATTCTCTACATCCTGCCTAGTGCATTGTAATAGAACATTAATTAAACTCTTGAAAGAACCCAGTTGGAATGAGCTGTCTGTTTTTTGCTCAGGTGCTTATTGATCAAGAATCAATAAACAATAGCGCTTTATTGCAGTTGCATAATTTATTAGTGCTGTTTATTTGAAAAAAATGGACAATATTAATTTCATGTTGATCCTGCATAAAAGAATCATTAATTTTGCCTAGAAACATAATATTCTCTATTACAATTAGAACCTATATTGCATTGTATATACAATGTTATGTGTACCTACAATGCATATTTTTCTTTAGATTGGCTTAAAAAGAAAATCTATTATTCAGGCATATATGTGAATCCAATTTGTATCTATTACCTACATTTAATATACGTCAATCCAGAAGAGAAGAAGGACCAGAATAGGCTATCCTTGGGACTCAGAGCAAAAGGAGATTAAATACGTTCAGGGCTGATAAACTCTTAGGGACAAAAGAAACGTAAAAAATAAATGTATTGAGAGAAAAAAAGGATAATATAGAGTTTAATACTGAGAGTTAGCCACAGGGCTCACTTAAGAAGAAAGCATAGACTTGAAAGAGTATTAATATTATTTTATTTTTATGCTTATTTTGGACCTTCAATATATGTTAGTCACAAGAGAACAGACCATTCTCATTTTGTATTTGAATTATCTTAAATTAAAAAACAGTTGCCAAGGTTAATGAAGTAGTAATGTTTAGAACTTTATACCTAATCAGAAACAGTTAAGAGTTTGAGATAAGATTGCCTGCCTTTCTCCCACCAACAGCTGGTGGATTTGATTGACATACTTTTGGGTGGCCAGTGCAACGCGTTACCATGAGGCCACCAGAGCTCCCGCTAGAGACAGGAATCGGAAAATCAAGACATATTCCCTCACGAGGATGACACGGAACTAGCCCTGAGTAAGCCATGACTCTATTGTGTAGGGTCACTTTGAGTGGGAGTTGATTTACTTTTACCTAACAATGATCACCACCACCACCTTTGGACCTACTGGTATGTTATTTGCTGTAGATGTGAGGAGGTTTGGTTTGGTTGTGTTAGTGACTCCTGGTATCTAAGTCCAATGTCTGTAATTCAGACTTCTAGCCTTCTGAACTGCTAACCTTTGTTGTTGTTTTTCTTAAAGGAAGAACAACGTTTTGTTATGGAATCACTAGGAAAATAGAATAAGAATCTCCTGAAAATGTTCAGAATAAAGTACACACAAACTGATTGACTAAAACGGGATAAATTTAAAAAGGAGGAGTTTTGGGGTTTGGTTTTTTTTTGTTTGTTTTGGTTTTTGTGAGTTTGATGTTTTGGGGGGATTTTTTTGGTTTTTCTTTTTTTTTTTTTTTTTTTTTTTTAGTTTTTTGCCAGTAAATACTTTTGATTGATTTTTTCCCAGGGTTTTCAAATGGAGTGATTCCTATAATCCTAGCAAATAGAATTGCCTTTCTAAAGGGAAAAGTGTATCAGCTCTAGCAGAGGTCACCTATTTGGAAAGACATCAATAAGCCAACATTCAGCATGGTGAATGTTTTGTTCTCCCTGTTGACAGGCATGGGGAATATTACATATTATTAACATGGCTGACTAATTCCTAATTAGGAACTCATTAGCGGCTCCACAACTGTAGAGTTGATGGATTTGCAGCCGATCTTGAAAAAGGTCACCACAAATGACCTCTGGCCCTAGCCTCTCCCATCTGTCCATCATTTAATATCGTTGTCTTGTGTTGGAAACATAATCACTCTAGTCCTCCTTGAGAATAGGCAAGCCGCCCATTTCTCTTACAAGATCACGCTATTTAATTAATATTGATATTATAAATGTATTGCATCCTTTTCCTTTCTTGATAGGAAATTTGCATCCTCCACCTGTTTTTATTTCCGTATTCTTGTTGTAGCCATTCTCCCTTTTAGGGAATATTGATTCACAGCAAGATATGGATGTACCAATATGTAAAATATGCATTTTAAATTAGAACACTAAGATAAACAAAAAGAAAATGACATTTTGGTGATTCCCATAGCAACTGCAATATTGTAAAACATAGTACATGTACTGTTGCAAAGGAGACATTTTTCACATTAACACAAACTACATTTTTAAGGCAATTGTTCTAATTAATGTCATTTTTGAAAACCAAGAGGGGATATCCAATTCATCTTAAGTGAAATAAAGGGCACAACTTTTTAAAAAAAAAAACCGAAACAAACAACCATTTATTTAAGGTTATACAGTGATGTCTTACATATTTAAATTGTACTAAGCTCAGTTGTATTAATGAAAAACGAAAATGCAGTATGTAGCCTCCTCTCTTTGTTTCTTGTTTTCTGTTTTTGGTAGGTTTCAAATTTATGTACTTTAGAGATAGCATGAAATTCAGCGTGGAAAATTTTGGAACCGGTACATCCTCTGTGTTGTCTTGAAAGCTTTCGAATGAGAATAAGGAGATATTTGCCCCTCTGGAGTGGGAGATAGAAACAGTGGGTATATATAAGAAGCGAATAATAGTTTCACTTTACTTTTTCAAGCTTCCTATGAAGAAGAGACAGGTAGTGCAACAGAAAGCAGTAAGGGACCGATGTGTGTAATCACTAGGGTTGAAATATCCAGAAAGATATTGAGCACTAATCACTTAATGGGGGGGGGGGGGTAATACACATTTCAGACTTAGATTTGAGAGAATGACATTAAAGGGACATCTGTTGATTTATTTGCTTAGTTTTGATTTTGACCTTCAACGTAGATGTAGCCTTTTCAGACCTGGCTAGGGAGCTGTCTTTTTCAGTAATCCTCAATAAGTATTCATTCTCATTTTATGCTTTTATTTGTGTATGATACACTGAGACCCCGTTTTATGTTAGGCATTTCTGTAAGGTCTGGGCTATGAAGGACACTCTGGTGATGTCGTGTGTGGAAAGTTGCTCTGCTAAACCAAAGGATGTGCCTCTGGCAGTTTGAACGCATCAGAAGGACAAACTCCATTCGTGTGATTTATGAACAGAAATGGATATGGTGACAAAGAGAGAAGGCATAGAGAAAGTGAAGGCATGTATTAAAATTGCCTTGTGGAATGAATCTGACAGAGGCCATAGACATTCTTTGGGAACATTCTGTTAATGAGTGCTAAAGATTAAAAAGAGACTGGAAGAGTGTAGGAAGGCTTGTGGGGTAGCCTAGTCAGGAACACCTTTACCGTTTAAGTGATATTTAAGTTGAAGACAGCCAGGTGCTCCATTTGGATTCATTTTGTAAATGAAATTTAGATCCAGATGGGTGAGAGGCGGCTCGTGGTGTTGAGAGGGTTGCTGAAGAGGGGTGACAAGGTACAATGGTAGTTATATTGACTGTAAAAAAAGGAAAATGAAGCATTATTGGTGTTAGTTAGATGGCTAACATTTACTGTGTTATCTGAAAATGTTTTTATTAAGTTCATTTCTATATTCATTCAGATCATAATAAGAAGTATTAAGTTACTTCTTTTTACATAGTTCAGACCCACAAATTCTATTTAAACTACAAAGAATTTAACAATTGGAGACTAAGGTGCATCTGAACAGGCCCTGGTCTTTGCGATCACTTGTTATGTATCAGAGGGCTGGACAATGACTAGAGAGGATAGAAGGAGAATTGGTGCCTTTGAGCTGTGGTGCTGGAGAAGAGTATTGAGTGTACCTTGGACTGCTAAGAAAACAAATAGATTCATCCTGGAGAGAGTTAGACTGGGCTGCACCTCGGACGCAAGGATTCTGAGGCTTCATCTGACATACCTTGGACATGTTGTAAGGAGGGACCGGTTCTTAGAGAGGGACATTATGCTTGAGAGGGTGGAGACAGCGCAGGAGGGGAAGACCCTCTATGAGGTGGATTGATTCAGTGACTAGGGTAATCGGGGTAGGTGTGTTAGAGACAGTGAGATTGGCACAGGACAGAGCAGGGTTTAACACTGTTGTACATAGGGTCGCTACAAGTTGCAAGTGACTCGATGGCACATAACAACAACAAAGAATTTATGTGTAGTTGTTCAGAACAAATTTCTGGGTAGAAGTCAAACTAAGCATTTGTGGTTTTTATATTCCCCAAAAATCATATTGAAAATGGAATTCAATAGAGAAGATCCTTATGGGATTCACATCTGTATGGCCCCCTGGTGTCTAGAGCTCCAGGACGTAAGAGTAAACGAAGAGCTAGAACTGAGTTGTCCAACAATTCAATCTTGTAAGTGAATGAGCAACAATTTCTATCGTGGTTACACAAACACTGACATCCATTCACAACTCAGTGAAACTGAAAAGACATGAGAGAGTAGCTTCTGTAAGAAGCTTAGAGTTTCCCCTCTAGACTGCTGGGAGCCAAAATAGTTTATGACCCAAAAAAGAATAGAGTCCACAAGCCAGTTATACGAATAAAGTAGAATTTTTAGATGTAAGACCATATAACTAGATGTTCAAACTCTCATTGCCACTAATCTGCCTCATAATAGCTGCCTCTTTATTGGGTTTCTGAGATTAAAAAACACACAGGAAAAATTTGAGCATCTTTTTTTTCCTGTGGATTTGCTGATGGATTTGAACTGCCGAAGAGATGTGATCTTTGAGTTAGCTGCACAACTTCGGTGCCCTAGGGTAAAGAACCAAGAAGGCAACCAATTTTTGTGTGAAAAATTCAGCCCAGGGAAAGTGATGTGTTTAAATAAAGTTCTCTAGCCCCACATCATTTAAATTCCGCATTCAGGATAAGATATTTTTCCTAACTTGTTTAACTTCTGTTCTTCTCATCTCCAAAAGAGTGGGGGAAATGCCTTGCAGGTTAAAGTCCACACTCAAATGATTTAGCAGCTACAGGGTTATTTGAACAAATGTGGCCTGAGAGTAGACATTTGCCAAATGCCCATTTACTGATCCAGTCGAATTCACTTATTAAGATGCTTCAGTTATTACCATGACTCGACTGACATTTTCTGTCTCTAACTTGAGACTAAGTGGACACAGACTCTGATTAACGGTCACACAGGCTGCTAGGTCAGTGCTGATTTGGGTAGCATTTTGATGAAAGGAATCAGCCCGTGCTATGGTCAAAGTTATCCTACCATCCTTCAAGGCTTGTTTAAAATATCACTTTCTCAAAGCAGGTAATGTTTTTATCATTTAGTCATTATTATTTTTTTTTCGGTAGAACTTATTTATTATAAATGACTTAAGGGACATGTGGTACTGAGCGAATGGCTTCAGTGTCTTCACTTTGGTCTTTGGGAGAAAGATGGGCGGTATCCCACTTCCCATGCTTCTAGCCTGCAGTGGAAAACAAAATTTCCTTTTCCAAATCTGTTTGCCGTTCACCATGCCATCTCCCTGACTTCCTCTTCTGTTTTCAAGGGCTGCACAGAACATGCAGGAGTATCTCCTAATAAATCAAGAAAGCGTCGTCATTGTTATTGTTGTTAGGTGCCATTGAGTTGACCATGACTCACAGTGACTCCATCAACAATGGATCTGAACCTCACCCTAACCTGTACCATCATCATCGCTGACACGCATGAGCCCATTGTTAGTCACTGTCCGTCCATTTCATTGAGGATCTTCCTTCCTCTCTCTCGCTGACTTTCACCATATGCCTGACCCCTCCTGATAACATGTTCAAATTAGACTTTCTCCCGCTTTTGCCTCTGCAGAGTACTCTGGTTGCATTTCCTCTACAACAGATTCATTTGTTCTTTTGGCAGTTCGTGATGTGCTCCATATTCTTTGCTATCACCACAATCAAAGGCATGGATTCTTTTGGTTTTCCTTCTTCATTGTCCAACTTTCAGATGTATATGAAGCAACTGAAAAGATTATAGCTTGAACCAGGAACACCTTAGATTTTAAACCGCCATCTTTGCTCTTTATTTCTAAAGAGGTACACGATGGCAGATTTCCCCAAAGCGATGTGTCTTAATTTCTTGACTGCTGCTGCCACAGATGTTGCTTATGGTTCCAAGTAAGATTACATTCTTTAACAACTTCAATAGTCTTCATCTGGCTTGTAAATGTTACTACATGTGCTAAGTCGAACAGTCAGGCAGCATAGTGAATCTTCTGAATCTTTTAATCATGCTAAGGTATATATTCACAGATGCTGTTCTGTCATATTCACTGATCTAGTGATTAAGGAATGTTGTTACTGTTGTTGTTACATGCTAACCAGCCGGATATGACTGATGCTTGAATCACTGGTACAGGTACTATGTCAATTGATCTGGATGAGTCTCCATCTCTTCCTCTGATCCTTCACCTTTTTCAGAATTTTGTCCTTTTCCAAGGACTGGTTCTCCCCGACAATATATGCAGTCTAAGTGAGATGAAGTTTCACCATTCTTGCCTCTAAGCAACACCCTGGACACACTATCTCCAAGACAGGCCTGTTCTTTTCGCAGTCTATGGGATACTTAGTTCTCTTCTCCAACACCGCAATTCAAAGGCATCAAGTCTTTTGCCATATTATTGAGGGACAACTTTCAGATGCATCAGTATGTGGCCTAGATCAGGCACAGCTTAGTCTTTACAGTTATATCCTTGCTCTTTCACACTTAGGAGAGGTTTCCAATGCAACATGGAAACACTGCTGCTATCATTGCTGATCTTAGGGGGATCTTGTCCAAAAGTAGAGGATACCATAAAAATGCTGATTTGTATTTTACTGACTGTATAAAAGCATTTGACTGCACGGATCATATTCAATTATGGATAACATTGAGAAGATGGGAAAATGCTAATGTGCAGAATTCAGAGTCTTTTCTGACACTCGTCTTGATCTTTTCTTTCTCACTTGTCTTTGTAAGGATCTTTTGCTTTTTTCATGGATGATACCCTTGATGTCATTCCACAACTTATTTAGTCTTTGGCCCTTAGAGTTTAACACACAAATCCTATTCTTGAGATGTTTTTTAAATTCAGGTGGGAGAGTCCCAAGATCACATTTTTGTTCTCATAGGTTTGTTCTAATTTTAACTTGAATTTGCACATGAGTGAGTGATCTGTTCCACACACTTTGGCTTTTAGTCTGTCTTAGTCTGGAAATTCCACTGAAACCTGTCCATCACTGGTGACCCTTCATGCCTGTGCTGGATGGTTTTTTGCTCGTTTTAACTTGCTAAGTAACTGTGAACTATTTCTAGTGATTTTAAGAGCATGTCAATATTTTTTTTAATTATTTTATTTTATTTTTTTAAATAATTTTAATGAACATTTACAGAGAATTTGTATTTCCATTCATTCATTGCTGCACTTCTCTCCCCGCCCAGCCCTCTCCCCCCACCCCCCAGTTCACTCCTCTCTTTCAAAAGTAAAAGAAAGGCATGTCAATATTTTTAAGTATGGTAAAATAATTCAATCTTAATGCGCATTTTTTGTGATTTAAAACTATGAAATATCCTTTTTATTAAAAAAAGTATCTTTTGGTTAAGGCACAGGTTCTGCATAAGCACAATTTAGGATTCTTGAGTTCCCATTTTTTTGCAATATTAGGCATACTTAGTTATAGTCCGTCTATTCTAGTGCCTTTTCATTGTCAATAAAATGCAAATAAATCACTTCCAGATCGGATCCATTTGATGTCAGGAATGCTATCTTATTTCACATGCTCTTCTGAATCAGTTTTACATTTCTGACACTTTCATGTTGATGTACCATTGCAATAATTTTTAAATGATCAGCAATATTTTACTTGTTTGTGATATGAATACAAATGTTCTCTAGTAGTACGGATAGTGAGACTTTATCTTACCTGTTTTAAACATATTATCAAGAGGTACCTATTGCTGGAGAAGTAGATCATGCTTAGGAACACAGAGGTTCAGTGAAAAAAAGAGAAAGGCCCCCAATAAGATGGGTTGACAGAACAGATGCGTCAATGAGCTCAAACATGTAAATGATTATGATGATGATGATATGAACTTAGCAATGTTTTCTTCTATTGTGTATGGGGTCACCTAGAGTCATAATGGACTTGAAGATACATACTCAACATACATTGATGCATTTGTCAGGCTATTTTTTTCTTCCCATCTTAAGCTTTATCTCAAAATGTTTGATGTTTCAATGGTTTCCTCTGTTATTATTTGCATTATCTGAATGTGCAGATATACTCTCTGAATCATTTTTCTGATGATGTGGATGGTGGTATAGCCTATGGTACTTAGTGTTATTCTTGAAATAAAAATAAATATGTAATTTTGAAATAAAAATAAATATGTAATTTTGAAAAAAAAAGAGCATTCCCACTTCCCAAATGACTTCTGGCAATTAAAGAAGAGGAGCTCAAATACTTGTATTAACTTAGAAATCTTTCCACATTATTATCTATAATATAATATGGAAATGTATTCTTATTACCTGTCATGGTTTTAAAATTATAGTTAATATTCTCACTTCCTAATTAATTTTTCATTAAATGATATTTGAAATACATTAAACCATTTGAGCTTTTCAACTTGCAAATAGAGCAGTATTTTCTATATTTATTAAAACTATTCATTAAATAATTTTGAACCACTGTATTATGTTAAGCAGTATTAACCAGGAAGTGTGAATGAAAAACAAATGAGAGTTAAAGTGGCTTTCTATTTAAAGATTACGTTGCCAGAAGTTATATTAATAAACTCAATTTTTTAAATTTTTGTGCAAATTATGATAATATAATAATTTTAATCATATAAATACTAATTCCCTATGTTATATTCATCTACTACTTTTCTATCAGGTTGCTTTAATTTGTTAGTGTATATGTGCTATGGTGCTGGAAGCTAGGCCACCAGTTTTTCAATAATAGCAGGCTCACCCATGGTTTCAGGGTCACCCATGGGGAACAGGTTTCAGTAGACATTTGAGACTAAGAAAAACCTGTGAATTCTACTGTGGGATCAGAGAGGAAGGAATCAAATCAGGATGAATTCTCTTCCTGGTGAACTCCCCAGCCTGGACAAACTTTTGCCCTGACCCCAGAACAGAGACAGAGTGAATTCCCTTCCCAGCGGGCTCCCTAGTCATAGTAAACTTTGCCACGACCAGAGGAGAAAGACTAGAGCCAAGGTGAGTCGCCCTCCCCTCCTCTCCCCTGGGGGGTTGACCTTCCCATTTGAGCCTCCACAGGAACAGCTCATTTTGCCCCAGGACCAGAGAGGAAGGACCAGAGGGCAGGGGGAGTAGCCCTCTCCTTCCCTGGAGTACTGAGCATCCCAACTGGAGTAAGTCTTTTCATGAGCCCAGGGACCAGAGAGGTCTTCAGCTGGGGCATGTTCTACTGGGATCGATTGGATGCTTGACATAAGCTTTATTTTTCAAATGTATTACATTCCTACACAGCTTCGCTTAAAGTTTTCATAAACTCACAATGAGAAGTAGTCACTTAAAATTGGGGTCCAAATATTGTAGACCCAATCAAGCAGGAGTGGCATCCACTTCCTAAACAACGTGCCTCTGGAACATCTATGAACACTGATAAATGTTGAGAGTTATAGAAAGGCTTCAGGCCTTTTGTTCATAGGATCGCTATGAGTCGTGCTCGACTCGAATGCAATCGACAACAACAATAATCAAGTCTGACCTCTTCAGGACCCACCATGAACAGCAGAAGTATTAACTGATGAGAAAAGCACCTGTTGACCAGGCAAAGCCACGTCTCATATAAATAATTTTCTTTGGCCTTAAGATCACACCTTCGAAGATTTAAAGGTCAATTAGCTGTCTCTTCTATCACAGCTGAACTTAATTTTAATATCTGCACAAATTTTGAAATTCTAAAGAACCAACAGCATTTTGAAAATTTTTATTATTTACCACATTTGCAAGTTGCTGAAGGGAATTTCATGTTGTTGCCTTACAGAATCGATACATGTGTGTCTGCATTACAAAACAGTGACTCAGATGTTTATTCTTATATAGTTTTATAGATTATGTGTTTTGGAGAATAAGATTCTACTTATTAAAAAAAGATTTATCTTCTTAGATTCTACTTATATTTTTTAAAAAGACTCCTGTCAATTATTTTAAGACTGGGCTTTTATGATGTAAAATTTTTTTAAAATTTTTATTCTTTTTTATGCGTGTACCATCAAATCGGATCTGACTGGTACAGGAGATTGTCCCTCCTTCTTCAGCAGAGCATCTGGTGGATTCGAACTGTGAACCTCTAGGATTGCAGTGCAGCTTCTGAATGACAACAGGCCACCAGAGCTCGCTTACAATGTAAAAATTTTTAGAAATAAGATAGCCTTATGGAGCTCTACTGGCCTAGTGGCAAGAAGCTGCACTGCAATCCCAGAGGTACGAGGTTTGAATCCACCAGATGCTCTGCTGGAGAAGGAGGAGCAATCTCTTCCTGTCCCAGTCAGATCTGATTTGACGGTACACACACACACACAAAATAATAAAATAAAATTTAAAAAAATAAGCTAGACTTAAAATTTAAAACCTATATGAATGTTTTAAGGTGGAGTAAATGATAGTGTTTTGATTTGACTCTAAGAAATTAGAATAAAAAGTTTGTATCCTCGCAATCTTAAGTCTAGTTTTAATTTGGTAGAGATTAATGGGTTACTAAAGGAGCTCTGGCACCTTAGAGGTAAGAAGTTGTGCTGACAACTCAAAGGTACAGCGTTTAAATCCACCAGCTCTTCCAAAGGAGGAGGATGGACAGTCACCTCCCATGTGATTAAGTGCCTCTGACACAACCCACTGGAAGGTCAGCCGTACGTTGGTCTCAACATGACAACAAATGGGTGAATGTTATTAAAATAACATGAAACTCAGCCATCTCCTTGATACATTTCTCTGGGAATTTCACTGCTAACCCAAAGGTGTCATCTCTCTGATAGTTAGATCCCACAAGTGATTTCGCAGGTGAATGATGGGCAATTTCCTGCCACCCACCTTCCTGAAAACCACGTGGAGGGTCAGCTACGAGTTGGTTCTGACTCGATGGCAATGCAATTTTTTTCTTATTTGATTCAGCAATAAAGCAAATGCCGTAAACTGTCAGCTGTTAGAAATCTGAGTAAAGTATGATAATAATTTAAAAAAAAAACAACCTCAAGCATGTTCAAAAAAACACCACAAGGTAGTATAAAGATTCAGAGGAAACAGCAAAATTTGATATCTTTTGGATAATATATAAACGCATACCATGAAGCGCCAGGCTGGAGACTAAGGTGCACCTGATCCAGGCTATAGTCTTTGCAATTACGTGCTATGCATCGGAGAGTTGGACAGTGAACAGGGATGATAGGAAAAGAATTGATGCCTTTGAGTTGTGGTGCTGGAGAAGAGAATTGAGCGTAGCATGGACTGTCAAGAAAACAAAGATTCATCCTGGAGAGGGTTAAACCGGGCGGTTCCTTGGAGTTAAGGATTCTGAAGCTGCTTCTGTTATACTTTGGGCATGTTACAAGGAGGGACTGGTCCTTGGAGAGGGACATCATGTTTGGCAGAGTGGTGGGACAGCGCCGGAGAAGAAGACCCTCGATGAGATGGATCGATTCTATGAGTGGAGTGGTGGGAATGAGTGTGTGTGTGACGGCGAGGTTGGCACAGGACAGAACGGCGTTTAGAGTTCTTGTACATAGGGTCACTATGAGTCACAAGCAACTCGAGGCACATAACAACAACAACAATACCATGAGTAACTTCCCTACTTCAAAATGAAATCCGATTACATTGCTATATTATATTCTCTTTGATAAATTAAATTTTCTGAATGTTGTGCTTAAGCAGCTGCCACAAAAACAACAACAAAATCATATTAAAACAAAACAAAGAAAGAACAAACTTGTGTGGAGAGGCCAGTGAGGTTGATGGTAGAGGGAGCACTGTTGTCCTAGTGGGTCAAAAGTTGGGCTAACGAATCCGAAATGGAGCTGTTTGAATTTACCAGGTGAGAAAGATGGGCAGTCTCCCACAGGGAAGACCGGCTGGAGGGTCAACTGAGTTATTTCGGTCTCAACAATTAACTGAGTTGAGTTGAATTTCACTTGGAATTTGAGTCATGTGCTGCTCGTCAGGGGTGGGGGGAAAAATATCGCATAACCCTCAGGAACACTTAGAATGATTGGCAACTTCTGCTAATAGTGGTTCTTTGGACTAATGATTTTTTTTAAGGGTTTTTTTTTTTTTTAAATCTTGTTTGTCAGGTGGAAGTTTACATGCGTTAGTTTCCTTCTCCTCAATTCATATGCAAATCGCTGTTCCTCAACATCCATGGGTATCCCAACTATGCCTTGACACGCTTCTCATTTCCACTCTGATTTCCTTGCTTTCATCCCTCCAGTTTCCCAGCCCTTCCTTGCATTCTTTATATCTGCTTTTGGATAAATACCGTCACTAGTTAGTTGGGCTAATTTTTTCCTGGGGTCTTCCCATTTTCATTCGTGCTCCTTTGCTTTGACTGCTTCAAAGCTATAAAGATCTCAGAGGCTGCTTACCAGAACAATCTCCTTGTGAATTATGTTATGCCGTTTTGACCTAGATATTGCTTAAGGACAGTGTGTAGCCTTTAACTTTCAAGTCCAGTAAATTAATTTTATGAGATGGTTGGATATGTGTAAGAGGTGTTTATACCTGTGCCACCTCTGTGCTTTATTATATTTATGAATATATATATGCATGTAAGTAAGTGTGTATCTATAAATACCCACACTATACCTCATGCTTGGGAGGGCGGAAAGACAGCGCAGAAGAGGAGGACCCTCAATGAGCGGGATTGATTCAGTGACTGGGGTCATGGGGATAGGTGTGTCAGAGACCATAAGATTGGCACAGGATATAGAGTGTTGCTGTGAGTAGGAGGCAACTCGATGGCATATAACAACAACAACCTACTTGTATATGCATGCACATAGATTCACATACTCCTTTCTTACCTGTGTAGCTCTTACCTGAAGCCTCTTGTGGCTTAGTAGTAGGACTTGAGCTGCTAACCCCAAGGCACGCGGTTCAAATCCACCAGTTGCGCTGTGGGAGAAAGATGGGCAATCTCCTTTCATGCTATTCATTGCCCTTGAAAATCCACTGGGGTCATCTAAGAGCTGGTTCTAACTTGACAGCACTTAGCCTATATAGTGCCATATCTACCGACGTAAGCACTCACCGATTTTTGGTTGTTAGTACTGTAGGGAGCACTGATGAGCCTTTTTGCAAACCTCAAGGCATGAGGTTTGGATCCACCAGCTACTCTGTAGGAGAAAGATGGGCAACATTCTCCAATGTGATTTACTCCTTCTGAAAACCTACAGGAGAGTCAGCTATGGATCAGTTCCAACTCAGTGTTACATGACAACAGGAACATTAATGTTGCAAGATTGTATGTGTTACAACATATTCAATAGTCATGCATTATGTTTGTACATGCTTTTCTATTCGTGCATGCTTGTGTGTGGGCATAAATTTAATTCTCTTATGAAATAACATATGTGTGTCTATTTAATAAAAAAATCTTTAATGCAAATATATATATGTATATATATATATATGAGAACTGAAATTTATATATAAGATAATGAAATTGATTCATTATTGATTCCTGGCAGTATACATAAATCAATTGGCTACATAGGAAATGCCATGATGCACAGTCTCTTTAATAACAGGAAAGACTTACCCTGTTTTTATATAGGAAGCAATTTATTTTTTCAACTTTCAGCTTGGAAATTACACATTTAAGCCTTCCAACATTAATGGAAAAACGTGATTTAAAAACTCAACCCATCTTAATGGGAGCAGTGAGGAGATCTCAGTCCCTAGCTCCGTGGCTATGTCAGCCAGCCCTAAATGAGATTACACGAATGTTGGCTGTCCTTTAGAAGTGAGCTGATACTCTTTTCTCTAAAAGCCTGAGGAATCCAGATGGCTAGATTTTTAAGGTTTAAATTTTTGGACTTGAAGGCAGGAAGTCAAGCTTTGGGAATTTTGTTATATTTCATGTAATATTTCTGAACTGAAAAACACATTGCATTCTTCTCTCCGATTAATACTCACAAGCCTTTCTAAAGCTCGATAATACAAATTCTGTTGACATTTGAAAAACAATATGCATTGATTATTTTAAAGAGAGAGGGGAGTCAGAGTCCTCTTTTTTTTTCCTCTTCTTTCTTTCCTTGGAACAGAAATCCATCTTATAGAAAGTTGGAACTCTGGTTGCTGAGTGCTAAGCAATCGCACTGCCAACACAAAGGTACACAGTTCAAATCCATCAGCTGCTCCATGGGAGAAATATAGACAATCAACCCCCAGTGATTTATTGCATCTGAAAACCCACTGAAGGATTAGCCCTGGGTTGTCTTCAACTCAATCAAACCACAATGCATTAATTAATCACATACTAAGAATTTGAAATTAATCATGTCTTTGCTGTTTAAGTAGAAATTAATGTATTTCTACACTTGATCTTAGCCAAAAGGCTGAGAAGCGATGAAATTAATGTATTTCTAAATATGATCTTACCAACAACTCAAAATAAACATCACTGATTTTAGAAGAACATTAATACGATATCCTTAATGATGGTGTCACTAGACATTGGATTCTTTTTTGCTTTATCTAGCTGTCAGGTTGATGTTGGCAATAGCGTTTGGCTTTGTTTGGACCTCAAGAAGATTGCCCCTCAATTTAATCAAACTATCAATTCTTATAATAATTATAATTGTAATAAAATTTTCATTTAATAGACAAAGAAGATCAAGTTTTTCTTCCCTGCTCTCATTCACCACTTATTCATGGAGTTCTACCTTTTTTGTTGTTGTTGTTTTAAATTACACAAATTCCTTCCCCTCCCCAAATGTTGGGTGACCTAGATCCTGGCACTTTATTTAAATTGCAAAATGTGACATATATATAGAATGATAGATTATTGGAAAAGGTGCCAAAATACCTTATATATATTGTCAAATGTCCCTCAGTGAAAATTGAATCAAATTGCATTCCTACCAGCAGTGGATGGAAGTGCCAAGGTCTTAAAATCTGCATAACACTTGACACAAATTTCACGTCTAGGTGGGTATGCTTAGGAAATAGAAATGAGCATAAAAGTTTCATGTTGTAGGATGTTCTTTGCTGTGTTTTATATAGAGGTAAAAAATTGGAATTAGCTAAACTGTCCAAAATAGATGGCATTATTTAAATAAATTCAGAACCATCGATGCAACACTCTACAGCCATCTGATGCATAATATTCATTTGGGCAATGTACAATTGCATAGGTTCCTGGTCTCAATCTCATTAAAATATATTTTACTAAAAATTCAAGGTGCCTACAATGGTTTATGGTAGCAAACGGGTGTACTCCTTGGTTATATGCACCAAACAGGATTACTGCGTTATTATATGAAATATGTTTTGTATATCTGGAAGTATTTCTTTAGTATGTTTTTATTCATGGAGAGGTAAACTACATAGTATCTACTAGGCTAAACATCTGATGTAATTGATTTTAGCACTTATTTTCCTGATTCCTCCTAAAGATAGATTTCGGAGTGGAAGTGGTTCATAATCTGGGACTGCTTGTACATAACACGGTGTTTGCGACACAATTATTTCAGAAAGCATCATGGATGGTAAGGAATGAGTGCCCTACCCTAGCTAGATAAAAAAGATCCCTAAAACTTTTCCTAGCACTGACTTCTGTTTTCATGGATATAGTGTTGAGCACAGGGAAGAGACTCAATCACTGCTTTGTAAGTAAAGATAAGGTAAAACATTTCCCATCTGTGCCTTTGTTTCTTTCCTTAAGCCACATTCAAAGTTGTTTGGGTTTTGTTTTATTTTTGTTCTTGTTTTTTTTTCTGTATTGCTTAGTTTTGGGTAAAATTCAAGTAAATCAGAAAGAAATTAGAGAAGAAGAAAAATAGTGATTTTTGTGTAACAAAGAATTATAAATTAAAACCAAAATAACATGAACACAGTCACTTTACTGCAATTTGTTGACAGACATAAATCGACATCACAATCCTATCTACGTATAAGTGTAGGACAATAACACCTCTTATTAACTCTCAAACCGAAAAGAATCCTTTCAACTCTAGGATGCGGTGCCCTCAAAATAAAGGATGGACAAGCATATTTTAAGAATGGTTTAACATCTCTTGGCATTGAGTTGATGGGAAAGGCTTACTCTTTATCCAGAGATGATTTAGTATTCCTGAAACCCCTGGTTTTCTTTTCCAGTTGAAGAGAAGAAGATAATTTCTAGTTTGCACATCTTTATTAATCAAGCAAAACTGGGGAACAGATGTGGGATTCTTTAAGCTGTTATGGGGGTAGACAGAAAGAGAGCCATAATTTTCAGACTTGTCGCTTTAAATGGTACCCATGAGACATAGCATCCCAAACAGAGCTATTGAGATGCAGAATCCAAATGGCAACAATATATTTCAGCACAAAAGTAAATAAGTTGTACTTCTTTCCTGAGGAGCACTCGTTGTGGAGTAGTGCACATACACATTTCAGTTGGCTGTTGATTACAAGCAGAGAGAGAAACCCGCTTGCTCACAAGATAAGTTCTTCAGATTTCTTGTTCCAGAAGGGGGTGCAATAAACACATAACTTGGCTGAAAGGAGATTATTTTATGTATAATAACAACTCATTCATTTACTGACATCAGTCAAAACCAACCAGTAGCTGACCCTCCAGCAGGTATTCAAAAGCTGTACATTGCAGAGAAGGAGATTGTTCACCTTTCTCTCACCAATGAAACTATTGGTGGATTCGAACAGCCAGGGAAGAGCCTCTGTTAGGTTACCAGAACAACTTCTCACTGATTTCTCTATTTAAATGTGCAGACTTGGCTACTAGTTAAACATGGAATAGGTGTTCCAATTGTCCAGATATGCAGACCATAAACCTACAGCCTTCAAGTTGACTCTGCTAATAGTGATGCTATAAGATAGTGTAGAATTGTCCCATAGAGTTTCCAAGGCTGAAAATATTTACAAGAGCAGACAACTTCATCTTTTCCTATGCAGTGACTATTGACTTAGAACTGCAGACTTTTGTCATTACTAAACCTATAGTACAATTCTTCAGTTATTAACCAGAACCTTATTTCTTAATAATAGTTTCAAACCCGTTGTTGTTGTTGTCAGGTGTTGGCAAGTCCAGTAGCACCCAGAGTGACCCTATGAACAAAAGGTCTGAACGCTGCTCTATACTGTGCCATCCCCACACTTTCTGACACATTCAAGCCCATTGCAGCAACCACTGTGTCAATTCATCTAGTTAAGGGTCGTCTTCTATTTCATCGGCCCACCACCTTTCCAAGCATGGTGGAGTAATCTCTCCTAGCAGTGTGCCAGAAGTATGTGAGATGAAGCTTTAACATCTTGCCCCCCTCCCCCCCCGCCCCAGAAGCACTCTGGCTGGCCTTTCTTTTCCCAAGATGTTTTTATATTTTTCTTTTGCCAACCCCTGGGACATTCAATACTCTTCTTCAACATCATAGCTCAAAGGCCTGAATTATTCTTCTGATATCTTTATTCATTGTCCAGCTTCCAGGTGCATAGCAAGTGATTGCAAAGATCATGGCCTTTATCAGGCGTACCTTTGTCATCAAACTGACATCATTGCTCCTCAATAATTTGGATAAGTCCCTGACTGCAGATTTTGCCAGTGTAATACATCTCCTGATCTCCTGACTGCTGGTACCAAGGGTGTTGATTGTGGATCAAAGATCAAAATAAGATTAAAACACTGATGACTTCAATCTTGTACCCATCTATCATGATGTTGCCTATTGGTCCAGTGATAAGAATTTTTGTCTTCTTGACATTGAAATGCAATCCATATTAAAGGCTGTAGTCTTTGACCTTCCACAGCAAGTGCCTCAAATCCTCTCACTTTCAGCAAGTAAGGTTGTATCATCTGCATAATACAGGTCATTGAGGAGTCTTCCTCTGATCCTGACGCCACATTCTTCTTAACAGAGTCCAGCTTCTTGAATAATTTGCTCAGCATACAGATTGGATAGATAAAGATGATACAAAGCTAATGCTCATCTTTCTTCATTTTAAGTTGCATAGTGCTGATTTAAAGTAACTGTGACCCAGGAGGTAGGCTTTATTGATCAACCGCCCATGGGTGGCTGGGGCCTCTTACTTAAAGCATCTTCCACCCAGAAGTCATGCCTTTTTCATGCACAGGCTTTTGGCCTACGGCTCTTGGGTCTTGCGTGAAGCACCCATGTCAAAGATTCAGCAGAGACTTCCTTGTGACCATAATACCCACATCTAGAACATTACCCCAGTGTTTCAACTGTGAGTCCCAGCCAGAACAATTCAAGACTTTCCCAGGAACCTATCATGCCACAGCTACACTACACAGGATCTGGTCAGCTGATAGAAACATGCCTGATTTAAAGGTACACCACTAATTTGTCACTTCGCTGGTTTGGGAAAACCATTGTTCTAATTAGTAATTTTGTTGTACTGATGTAACTTGTGGGTTGCTGTGATGCTGGAAGCTACATCACCTGTGTGTCTAATGCCAGATGAGTCACCCATAGGGGACAAGTTTTCATAGAGCTCCCAGCTTAAGACAGACTAGGAGGGAGGATTGAAGAACAACAACAAAACAACATAAGATTGTTTTTTCATGTTGTTCTGTGGTTTTGCATTTTTTCCAATATATTCTATTTTCTCTCCTTTTATCTGCTTCCTTCATGATATTTATCTCTTTTACTTTTCCATTTTCCCCCTATCTTTTCTGATTCTCTTTCCTGTTGTATGCTTATTACTTTTAGAGTTTCTATTACCTTATACTGCCCAATTTACTTTCTCTTTGGGGATTTTCCCATCATTGTTATTGTTATTGTTTTGCTGTTTTGTTTTGTTTTTTTTATTCTTTGGTTGTTTAGAATTGTCTTTGTTCTATTACCCATCAGACACTAACCACTTGGAGCCAAATATGTACCTACTGCAGCGTCGTTCGTTAGGCAGTAGGAAACACCAGCTTCAATTCTACTTGCTTAATGAAATATCACAACCAGTGCTGGCTTAGTTTGCCCTCAACTGCTTTGTACAAATGTGAAATGGAGAATAACACCTGTACCTTTTCATGAAGTTGTTAATAATGTCGATCTTTTCTTCATCTCTCCTAATCTTGCCGATCGGTCCAGTGGTGAGGATCTTTGTTTTTTTGATGTTGAGATGCAATCCATCCTGAAGGCTGAAATACTTGATCCTCTGCGGCAGGTGTGTCAAGCTGTCTGTCCTCCGATTCGGCCAGCAAGGTGGTAACAGCGGCATAATGCAGGTTGTCAATGAGTCTTCCTCTGATCATGACGCTACTGCATTCTTCATAAAGTCCAGCTTCTTGATCTATTCAATATATAAATCAAAATGAAGATACATCTCTGATGCACTCCTGTCTTAATTTTGAACTGGGAATCTTTAGATCACTTTGAAGAGAGGAAAGTGCTGTCTTTTTACAAAGCAAAACTAAATTCAACAGTCAAGGATAAAAACTGATAAAAGAGAGAATTATCACAATTATGAACCCACTATGAGAAAAAAAATAAAAGTGTAGATGTTCAAAATTATTGACTCTGCTTTTTATCCAGTTATTTTTCAGAACAACTTCTCGAAATAGCGTGAATCAAACTCAGCTGTAACAGGAATACTTTTTTATTACTTAATTATAATTTTTGCTTTCCCCAAGAATACTGCAGTATAGTAATTACAACTACAAGGATAACTAGCACTTGAGTTGTGTAATATTTTTATAAATCTATTATTATAATATTTATATATACATAAGAATACATTTAAAATACATAAGAAATCAGTGAATTAGAAAATTGCATTCTTTTAATTTAGAAAAGATTGTGTATACATATAAATGTGTGAACAGGCAAGAGAAAAAAAAACTGATGTAACTTCTCTGATTTCTGAGTTAGTGGTCATATTAATGCTGTGTATCATGCAAATCTTGTAAATATTCTGTTGTTGTTATGTGCCGTCGAGTCGTTTGCGACTCATAGTGACCCTATGTGCAACAGCCCTAAACCCTGCTCTATCCTGTACTAATCCCATTGCCTCTGACACACCCATCCCAATTATCCCAGTCCCTGAATCAATCCACCTCATAGAGGGTCTTCCCCTCCTGCGCTGTCCCTCCACTCTGCCCAGCATGATGTCCCTCTCCAAGGACCTGTCTCTCCTTACAACATCTCCAAAGTATGTCAGATGAAGCCCCAGAATCCTTGCCTCCAAGGAGCAGCCTGGTTTAATCCTCTCTACGATGAATCTGTTTGTTTTCTTGGCAGTCCGTGTTACTACTTGCCCAATTCTCTTTTTAAAATCTAGATTAAACTAGCAGATAGGATGTGGAGATGTGGAGGGGCTCATTGAATTAAGGCATAATCCAAGTCTAATTTTATCTTTCAGATTTCTGTACCAGTGGGTCTTAAGTATTCTATTTTCTATTTTAAAACTGGACAACGTTGATGAAATTCTGAATAGTTTATAACGGGAATTGATGTTGGGAGGGGCTGTTTTTCCTGCACTATGTCTGATAAACTAAGCATTACACTTTGGAATATGAAGGAAAGCCTTGAGTCATTTTCCATTTTAGAAAGGCAATTGTAGTAAGTTCAATTGAGTCCAGAGCTTGTGCACATTTACATAGTATCTCTGCCTCACTACTCACCTCAACCACTTCTCCCAATAACCAAACACCAACCAAGGTTACAGTGTCTCACACTTGTTTGATGCCTAATGTTCAAACATCCAAACGTCAAAATGATATCTTACAGTGAAGATTTGGCTCATTTTGATGTCTTAACTTTGACTTCTGGGAATCCATTCACGGAAGCCTTGGTCCGCCCTCCCCCTTAAACAATTATAACTAGGTTTTCTCTACAGTACAATGCTCAGATCCCATTAGTGGTAAATGTTTTCTTGTGTGGTTATTTCTCTGGTCAAAGATAATTTGACTGTAGTTACTCGACTCCAGCTAATGGTGTTTACTAATCTGTTTGCTGCTAATGATAAACCAAAGGAAAGAACTCTGACAGAAAGATATCAGCACAAATTATAGGAAGCCAATGTTCCATACAGCTCAGCCTTTGCTGTTTTTCTTTTCTTTTAATAGACGAGGGAAAGGCACTAATACAGAGTAAGCCACAGTTGATCTTTGAGCATATTACAGAGCTTTAGTTCACCACACACCAAGCACATTTTATTGGATAACATTCATTGCCTCTTCTTGAGGTGGATTAGTATTTACACATGAATTAGCAATTAGAATTGGAGGGGGAAGAATTGAGCCCGAGACCAGATTTCCGAGGGCTGCTAACAGATAAGCTTTGCTGAGCCATTCTTAGTCATCCAGAAATATCGAACAATAACAAGCATAGCAACTGAACTTCCCTCCTCACCAATTAAGGTTTTGGCTCCTTTAGGTCTGACTCAGTTTAAGAAAGAAAAAAAAAATGGGCTCAAAGTGGCATGGTGCCTTTTACAAATGTTTATTGTATCACACACAAGGGTTGCCAACCATAGGGGAAATTCAAGTTTCAGACATTAAATAGACATTAGTGAACATTTCTAGGTCAGTGTCTAAAAAATAAATAAAACTAAACAAATTGTATTACTCTACTGGGGAAAAAAAAATGTGCAGTCTAATACCCAACATGGAAAAGCTCTGAACATAAGTTTTAGAATTTATTCTTTGATGTTTGGAGTGGAAGATGAGACAATAAAAATGTACATAGTCATGCATCAGTCATAGAATTATCTCTTTAGCTTTATCCAATACAATAGCTTTTGCAGTTTTCATCTTCTTAAAAATTTTTTATTAATACTTTAATGAAAATTTAAAGAAAACTTAGATTTCCGTTCATTCATTGTTGCACATTTTCCTCCTTACCCAACCCCTCAGTTCGCTTTTATCTCTAAAAAGATTCTTTCATTGTTGCACAGTTCACCCCCACCCCACCCTCCCTGGCACCCCAGTCCACTTTGCTATGCACCTCTTATTCTGGACTGTTGTCTTGCAGATAATACCTAACCATATATGCCTTTCAAACAGTTGTGTCCCTCATTTGTTTCAATGCAGTGTTCATTATCTATCCCCTCTTTTCTTCATCTCCCCCCAAAACACCATATCAGTCCTATTTTATAACAGTGGCATTATGTAATACTGGTCCTTTTGTGACTGAGATGTTTAACTCAACATAATGTCTGTCCTCCAAGGTCACGCATTTTGTATAATATGAGTTCCTTGTTTTTCAGTGCTGCATAGTGTTCTACTATGTGAATATACCACAGTTTCTCTATACATCCTATGTTGATGGACACTTAGGAGTAGCAATCTTCACAAAGCAAAGCTTCTGAATGGAAGCGTTTATGGCCCTATATTCACATTTTCTCTACTGGGACAAGGCATCAGGTGGGTTTTTAATCACTCATGCTCAGTTCTTATGAACCTTATCTCTCTTGTAAATGGGCTGTAGCATACACCTTAGGAGTCACTAGTGTTTCAGAGGTAGAATTCTCACCTTCTGTGTGAGAGGCGTGAGTTTGATTACCAGCCAAGGGACTTGAAGTACAGGTATCAGTCATCTGTTAATGGAAATTTGTTTGTTTTTAGGATAAAACAAACAAAAACTTACAGTAGCTTTGTCAGACTAGACTGGATAAGGAAGAAAAGTCTAGTGATCTACTTTCAAAAATTAGCCAATGTAAATCTTATGACAATTTTCTAGTAGGAAACCCATCATAGGGATAGCCCAGGATGACATAACATATTGTTTTATGGTGTGTGGGGTGACCGTACATCAATGTTGACTGTACATTACTGTACATTTTGTTAACAGCAAAAACATCAAGCATATTCCATCACTATAGAAAATATATGATGCACACCCATATTTATTGCTGCTTTGTTCACAATAGCAGAGTTGCAAATAACCCCAGTGTCCATCAACAAATGATTGGATAGAGAAGGTCTGGTATATTCACAAAATGGAATATTATGCAGCACTGAAAAACCCCAAGGTACTCATGAAATAATATTTAAAAAAATGGGTGACTATAGAGGACATTATGCTGAGTGAAATATCTGTCACAAAAGGACAAATACTGCATAATGTCACTGTTATAAAACAAGATTGACATGAGGGTTGGGGGAAAACTAAGGAAAGAGGGGATAAAAAATGTACATGGCATTGAAACAGATGAGAAAAAGAACTGTATAAAAGGAATATATGGTTAGGTATTATTGGCATGACATGAGTCCAGAATAAGAGCTGCATAGTAAAGTGGACTGGCGGGGATAGGGAGGCAAGGGGGATGGGACTGTATAACAGTGAAAAAATTTTTATTTTTCCAAAGAGAGATGTGAACTGGGGTGGGGAGTAGAGTCAGAGAGGAAAATGTGCAATAATGAATGAATGGAAATTTTTAAAAACACTGAACTACGGGAGAGGATAAGAAGGGGGAGGGAGGAAAATGTACAACAATGAATGAAAATTCAACTTTTCTGTAAACTTTTGTTAAAATCACAATTAAAAGAAAATTATT
>NW_006399751.1:12265816-12286017 GCF_000299155.1 Elephantulus edwardii | reverse complement strand
TTAATATTTAATAATATATCTAAATTTTATGTGGCCTAGTGATTGGGAATTGCACTGCTAGCACAAAGGCAAGTAGTTCAAATCCACTATCTACTTACTTTATTAGAGAAAAATAGGCAATATTCTCCCACATGATCTTTTTTCTTTTTTAAATTTTTTTCTGTAATATTTATTGTTCTTTGATTGTTGAAAATTTTCTTTCCCCCAACCCACCCTGCAACGGATCCCTTGTTCCATATTGTTGTCATACATATAATATCTAATTCTCCCACATGTCTTAAAGCTTCTGAAAACCCATGTGATGGTCAGCTATGAGTTAGTTAGACTTGACAACACGTAACGGCAACAACAAGTCTGTGGTCATACAGAAACCTAGTTTTGGTTGTGAAATTGGAAAAGAGAACAAAGGATAGGGTTTAATAGTTAAGAAATTCATATATACTGTTGCCTTCTTGTTGGGGGATGTTGGAAAAGAGGAGGAGACCCCTGGCCAGGGCAGATCGCCTAGCTCTGGATACAAGCAAGCCTATCTGGCCCATAAGAGCCCTTAATATGTGATAGAAGTAGCTCCTCTGTGTTTGGCTGTGCTGGCTGAGAAAGCTCATCACCTGGAAAGATGGCTGCCACATCCTTTGAGCTGTGAGTGGTCTGCATTGGACTGAGGTTCTTCTGTACAATCCACATACTCCACATCCACGAATCTATCCCACTCTGTCTTCCTGTTTACTCGCCTGTATGTACGTGCACTATAACCCCCAATAAAGTTGAATTGGCTCTCCGAAGTGCTCACGGAGTGGTGTGTCTGCACTATGCTTACCCCTGTCAGGGTGTTGCTGTTCTCCACTGGCAAATAGGCATTGACAGCCTTCTATATTTTAAGTATAAAAAGTGAAGCATAAAAAAGGTCTTCCTTGTGTGCATATGGGTAGTATCCATCACTCACAACATAGTACTTTAGGACATATTTTTAAATTACTCTCTAAGTTTCAAATGAAACATCATTCTTCCTCAGTTTTTCATTCCTGGCATAGTAGATAATAGGATTGTCTGAATCAACATGGCCTATGCCATTCATATTCATTTCACTAATGCCTTGAATCTTCGTTAGTTCTCCTTAATTTTTTTTGTATTTTTTAAAATTGAGTTTCATGCAATAATTTGTTTGTGTTGTGTTTCATTAATATATTTGAAACAATTTCTCATTTATATTATGTTTCATGCATTCATATACATTGTATTTATGTAAATAAACTAGTGATCAATATTACTCCATCTTTTCAGATCCCCATTGAATATCTCCTGTTCCTTCACACATACCCCAATCCATCTACTAAACTCTGCTTTCCTAGTGATTTCACTCTTCCCTTTATTCTGTCCCCTTCCCCTCCTGGATGTTTATACATATCTTACTACTTATCGTTCCCTTTTTACAATAATGTTATGCAGTATTTGTCCTTAGAGGCTGAGTTCATAGAGCATAGTGCTCTATAGACTCTCACATGTTATATAGTTGTTGTTAAGTGCTGTTGAGTCGGAGGCTACTCATAGTGACCCTTTGAAGGAGAGTCCTCAACGCTTGGGTGTCTCTCATCCTCTCTCTAGGTTCATAGGGTTTCCGGAGGCAAGCTATTATGGAAGTGGATGTCACTCCTCCTTCCAAGCTTGTTTTAATCGGGGAGCTCCACCCTACTCTCTGTCTGCATGTTACATAGTATTTTATGAAATCGCTATTTCTTAGGGTTGCATAGTATTCCATAGTGTGAATATACCACAATTTATCACTCCATTTGTTTGTTGATGGGCATTTGGACTGTGTCCATATTCTTGCTATTGTGAATACTGCTAAGAACACATTGTTTTTTGTTTGCGTTATCTGCTATTTAGTTGCTTGAGACTCGTAGTCACCCTATGCGCAATAGCTCAGAACCCTGCCCTATCCTGAGCCAAGTCTCACTGACTAAAAATGTGGAATGCTTCACAAGTTTGTGTGTCATCCTTGCACAGGGGCCATGCTAATCATCTCTGTATCATGTTAATTTTAGTATCTGTGCTGTCAAAGTAAGCATCCTCTAAACATAGGTGTACATAGATAGCTATATATATATATATCTATAGACAGTTACATATATGTGTATACCTATAGCAGGTTGTGGTCAGAAGCTTGAGGGTTCAATTCCATTTCATTTTTGACAGCTTTCAGTTTTCCCACATTCACAGTCTGTACATTCCATGTCCCAATTATTAATAGTTATTTGCCGCTGTTTCTTCTTATCTGAGCTCTAACTCTAATACTATAGCTACCTGTGTTTCTCTGTTGTTTACAGGGTTTTCAAAAGCCTGTTATTTTGGAAGTGGATTTTATTGACTATGTAAAGGCATTTAACTGTGTGGATCACAACAAACTATGGTTAGCACTGAGAAGAATAGGAATCCCAGTAACAATAATCCATAAATTGCTGAATGGATTAATAATCTACCCTCTATCATTTTATCATTTATAGCATGCCATATGTCCAATGTTAAAGTTTGCCATTTAGAAAAGTTGTTGTCTGTTATTATGTGCTATTGAGTTGAGTACAACTCATAATAACCCTATGAACAACATGTCTTGCCCTATTCTGACCCAATCTTTCCATCTCTGACACACCTAACTCAATTTCCACATATCACTGTGTTGGTCCATCTCATCCAGAGTCGTCCTCTCTTGTGCTGAACATTCTAGTCTTCCAGACATGATGTCCTTCTTCAAGGACTGGTCTCTTCTGACAGCCAGCATTCCCAAAGTTGTGATAGAGAATTTTACAATTCTTGCCTCCACGGAACAACTTAGTTTCACTTTCTCCAGGACAGACCTGTTGGCCTATCATGGGATACTCGATCGATATTCTTCTTCACTGCCACAACCTACAGGTATCAGTTGTTCTGTTCTTCTTCAATATCGTCCATCTATCAGATGCATATCAGGCAGTTGAGATGATGAGAAGACCGTAGCTTGTAAAGGACATATTAGTCTTTAGACGGATATATTTTCTCTTTAGCACTCTGGAGAAGTCTTTGTCAGTGGATTTTCATGCAACTCATCTTTTGATTTTTCTGACTCTTGGTGTTAAAGGTGTTGGTTGTGTATCTGAGTAGGATGAACTGATTAGCCCTTTATAATAATGCTGACTATTGACCCTGTGATGAAAATGTTTGTTTTCTTGACGTTTAGTATATACAATCCATATAGAAGGTTGCCATCCTTGATCTTCTGCAGTAAGTTCGTCAAGCCCTCCTCACTTTCAGGAAGCAAGGTTGTCGCATCTGCATAACACAGGTTGTTGATAAGTCTTCCTTCAATCCTGATGCCACATTCTACTTCCTAAAGTCCAGCTTCTCAATATAGATTGAGAAGGTGAGGAGAGGAAAAAAAAACAGACAAAAAACAAAACACCCCTGATGCTCTCCTTCATTTTGAACCAGTCAGTGTCCCCTTGTACAGTTCAGACAACTGGTCTAGGGATAGTGTTTGCATGAGCACAATCAAGCATTCTGGGATTCCTGTATTTCTCCAAGTTAGCCACAATTTGTTGTGATTCACAAAGTCAAATGCCTTTGCATTGTCAATAAAACATAAATAGATATCCTTCTAGTACATTATCCTTTGAGCCAAGATCCATCTGACAACAGCCATGATAGCCCTAGTGCTAAGACCTCTTCTAAATCCTGCTTGTATTTCTTTTAGTTCTCTGTCGATGAACTGCTGGAGTCAATTTTGGATAATCTTCAGCAATATTTGCTTGCATCTGATATTACTGATATTATTCCAGTATTCAATACAAAATTTCCAAAATTTTAGGAAAATGGGCATCTGTGTATGAGAAGCTGCTTGTATTCATGCAGTTATAAATATGATATGTTGCTGTTGAGTGTCATTGGCATTAAAGATCATATGTTACCCTCCAAATAGCACTCATAGAATTCCTCTAAACAGTTGATAAAAATTTGGCCCTATCCTGCACCATCCTCATAACTCTGCCATGATCAAGCCTGTTGTTGTAGTGATTATGTCAGTCTGTTTCAGTGAATGTCTCCCTCTCTTTAGCAAACCCTCTACTTTTCCCAGCCTGATGTCTTTTTGGTAGATCACATGATTCTCTCTGACCCTAGATGGCAGTAAGTGTCAAGGAGAAGAAATTGTTATTCAGAAAAGAAATGCTAGCTTGCTTATGGAGATTAGATAATGTGAAATTGTTGTGTACCACTGAGTCAGAACCAAGCCATCGCTGACCCTCTGGCAGGCTTTTAGAGGCAGTTAATTGCACAGGAAGAGACTGCCCATCTTTCTCCCACAGAGCAGCTGGTGGATTTCAACCGTGTGCCTTCATAATTGCAGTGTAGCTTCTTTCCTCTAGGCCACCAGAGCTCCCTAGTTTATGACAATAAATATATCCCTTATATCTTATTGCAAAATGTACTTATAATAGAACTAAAATGAATATTATTGACCTTATGATTATAAAATGAACAGTAATGGCATTGATTGAATGGCCATTATGTGTTGGGCACTTTGTCAGATTCTCATAGTTTCTTAGTTATGTCATAACCTCCCAGTGATGTAGATATTAAGTTTATTTTCAAGAGCAAATAATACATATTGGGCAAGTTTAACTGGTAGATCTACATGACAACACCAGTAGTTTGAAGAATTTGGGAGTTGAGGGCATGTCTATTGGGTTTCACAGATGTTAGTCTTTCACTCTGTTTTACAACTGTCTGTTGATAGGATGAACTTACCTTTTGCAATTCCTTGCTGTTTTGAGACTGTGCTTTTGCTACTATCGTCTTCTCAGAATCTAGAATGATTCAAGGCACATGTTAAGTGTATTCATGCTTTTGTTTGTGCTGAGTGAATAAGTTCCTGATCGTACAATCTTATGTCTTATATCTAACACGCAAGGCTTTGTAAGTCTGAAATAATTAGCAACTGTGCTAAGAAATGGAATCCTAAAATATGTCCTAGTTGTGAGCATCAATTGCTAAGATGTAGATAGATGTCAATGGCAGTACGCATGAAGAGCCTAGTGGTTAGATCCTTGTTCATCCTCTTTTCCATTATAGACATGCCCCACCACGGTCTGTGTCAGATGGAATATACAAACAGAATTTGTCATACTGCCTTCTGATACAGAAGCAAAGTTTTCCTTCTATTCGCAATAACTCTGTGATGCTTTTGTTGTTGTAATGTGCTGTTAAGTCACTTGCAACTCATAGCAACCCTATGTACCATAGTCCTAAAACCTTCTCTATCCTGTGACAACATTATTGACTCTTACACAGCTCACCTCATTATCCCAGTCACTGAACCAGTCCATCTCATTGAGGGTCTTCCTCTCCTGAGCTGTCCCTCTACCCTCCCAAGCATGATGTGCCTCTCTGAGGACTGGTCCCTCCTTGCAACATGCCCAGACTATGTCAGATGAAGCCTCAGAATCCTTGCCTCCAAGGAGCAGCCTAGAAGTCTACTTCTGACTTGTTAGAAGTTCCATTTCCTCTACTACTGAAGGTTTTGGACATTGATTATGTTTATGCTTATTTCTTGCTTGGATCATATAGTTCATAATTATACCCAAATCAAAGTTTAAATGCACCTCGTACGGAAATATTTTCCTTTCGGTGGCCAGTTGGCATATTGTACATTTTTAATAATGCAGTGTTTAGTAAAAATGTGCCAAAGAACCTAAATTAATTTGACTAGAATTGATCTGTAGGCAACAGCCAAGTCTCAAGCACAGTAAGCATTTCTGTCATCCATGCTCAGTTTTTGAACATCAAAGACTTACAACTAAAATTAATTTTGAATCATATGCCATAAAATGGAGATTATGTTTTAGCATACCATTTCATGGGAGAACCATCAACTTCTAAATTATAATAGAAGGAATGTAAAGGATAATGAGATATATGATTTTTATCCCTTTTATGGGACATTCAAAAGACATGTGGCATCTTTAAGTGTTTCAAACTTTAACATTTAATTTTAACTTTTATAGGTATTAATCTATGTTATAGAAACTGCAAAGTGATAAAAATAGGAGAAGTCATAAAATAAGGTTCTTCCTTTCCAAAAGCCCAGTCAATCCTAAAAACAAATAAACATTTTGTAAGTGGGTTTGGGAAGAGTGCTGCATAATAAGATGTTTGAAGAACTCGGGTGGCATAATGAATTAAGCATTGGGTTGCTAACTGAAGACTGGTAGTTCAAAACCACTAGGAACTCTGTAGGACAATGACAAAACCATTGTCTTCTGGAAAGAAACAGTCTTGGCAAAATTTATGGGGCAGTTTTACTCTGTACTATAGGGTAATTCTGCATCAGAATCTAATTGGCAGTGGTGCTGTCATGGCAGTTGTGTGCCGTGGAATCAGAACCAAGTCATGGCTGACCCTCTGGTGATTTTTAGAGGCAGTAAATCACCGGAGAGGAGACTGCCCATTCTCAACTGCCCACAGAGCAGTTGGTGGATTCAAACCACATGCCTCAGGGATTGCAGCACAACTTCTTACCACTGGGTCACCATTGAGAGGTTTTGAGATACTGAAATTTTTAGATACTGAGTAAAAGATATGTGTTTGCTAGCTTGTGTTGTCTAAAGGAAAATAGAACAGGAAATTACAGTCAAACTCTTTAGGAGGCTCAAGTTTCAAGTCAAAGCATCAGCTCTAAGGATGCGCCTCTTCTGAGTAGCCCTGGGCATCCCTTGACTTCCTGCAAGATGCCTACTTGACATATGTGCTCCCCTGTGTATATGTCATTGTGTCTGTTCTGTACGTTTTATAAAATATCGCTCGGATAGAATCAATTTAGAAATTCTTCTGCTCTAGCATATCTTCATTTACAAAATAAACAAAACCACTCCAAGCATATTCATAGATGTTGTTGTTAAAGTTCATTGAGTCGGACTTACCCCAACTCATAGCTGACCATCCATTGCGTTTTCAGAGACAGTTAATCACAAGATATACAGCAAGCAATCAAAATGAAGACGTGCACCTTAGTCTTTAAAGTTATTCTTTAGCACTTTGGAGGGTTTCTCGACTGCATATTTGTCCAATGTAACATATTTTTTGGTGTCTTGACTCGTGGTACCAAGGATGTTAGTGAAGTATCCAAGTGATGAAATTATTGGCAATGTCAGTCTTTTCTCTATTGTTATGTTGCCTTTTGGCCCAGTTGTTTGGTTTTTGTTTGCTTCATATTAAGGCTGCTTAATAAAGGCTCACAGGGGCCAATTGTTAGGTTGTTTTGTTTTGTTTTCTAAGGCATTGTGTAAGCCAGAGTCGTCTTAACAATCGACTCTTGTGAGCCTGTACTAACCACTTTCAATATGTTTAAAATATTGCAATGTTTTACTTCGTTAAATATTAACATTTAATGTTTAAATATTTATTAAGTATTAAAAATGGAATATTTATGACTTTTTAAAGATAAAGAAACAACTCAAGAGTAAAGTCACATTGCTTCTCTCTAAAACATTCACCACAGTTGTGTCACTCACTGTCACTAACTGCCGTTGAGCTGGACAGACTCGTAGCTTATCCTCCAGTGAGTTTTGAGAGGCTGTAAATCGCACACGAGGAGAGGGCTCATCTTCCTTCTGAGGAGCAGCTGGTGGATTCAAACATCTTGCCTTTGGCTAGGCAACACAATTCCATATCCACTAGGCCACCGGAGGGGATGAAAATTTTCAAGTGAGATTTAAAAGGTGGCTTTTTCTTCTCTGTTCTATTGAATTACCAGTGTCTTACATAAATGATTTTATTTCAATTCATTAACATTTTGAGAGAAAATTAAAACATAGAACAGCAAAAACTTGGAAATTGTAGCTAGTTACTGGGAGATGCTACATTTGAACACAAGTTTCTCTTTGTTCAGGGACTCTTATTATCTAAAAAGAGAATAAGAATATGTGCTTCCGTCAATGAACTACTTTCTTAAAAAACACATTCACTTTGTCAGCCGATTACAATAGATGTGCTTCAGTTGTTGCCTTTTCTAATATCTAGGAGGTCACAAACTCAATCTAAATTCTTCAGGTATTTTGAAGCAAAGATTATAGGGTGACCTATTTTTTAACAAAATTTTTGAAATATTTTTATTAATGTATTATAATATTTTTGGCTAAAAGAAAAATGGAAATTCCATTTCAACATGGTAGGGTGAAGACATAAAACAACCTGTTTACCTGGATATAATCTGGATACCTAGAGATGATGCAGTAGACTTTTTAAAATGGCCTGCAAGCTTCGTATAACCTTAAACCAAACCAGCTGTTACTGAGTTAGTTTTAACTCATGACAACCCCATCTATGCAGAAGATGTGCCTTCCTGGGCTGAATGGATTAAAAAATTGTGATACATTCACAAAGTAGAATTCTATGCAACACTCAGGGGCAATGATTTTTAAAATGTATTACATAACTTGGAAGAGACTAGAGAGCATTTTGCTGAGTGAACTAACTCAGTCTCATAAGGACAAATACTGCATAAGACCATTATTGTAAAAATAGAAGGATAGAAAGTAAAACACATGAGAACCCCAGAGATGAAGGGGTGGGTTGTACAGTTTGGCGGGTGGAAGGAAGGGGGAAGGAAATGGAAAGGATCCAGGTGTAAAGACAGGGTAATGATGGTCAAGATCCATGGTGTTTAATTTTATAAAACATAATGCAGGGGCCTCAGGTGGCCTGCCTAGTGGCAAGAAGCTGCACTGAAATCCCAGAGGTGTGCAGTTCACATCCACCAGATGCTGTCCTGGAGAAAGAGAGTCAATCTCCTCCTGTACCAGTCAGATCTGATTTGATGGTACACACAAAATAAAGAATAAATTTAAAAAGAAAACACACAAAAAAACCCCCAAAATACATGACCTAGTAAATTTAAGAAAACATTCTAGGTATGTTGAGAAATGATTTAACAATGAGCAGGGACAAATTAGTAATCAGAGTCTGTTGGCTATAATTTATAAGAATGAATAACTTTGCACTTAAGCAAACAATTCTATTTCCTTCCTTGGCTACAGTATTTTGTATCTTCAATGAAATTGCCTCTCGTAAAAGTTGTCACAAACAAGAGAAGTTCTTCACTATGTTGGCCAAATATTCTTCCCAGTCCCATTGAGATTACATGTTGGATTTCCAAAGAGACTGGTTCAGAGAAGGAATTTCACAGAGTGGACATATTGCTCACTGATACCACAGAACAATGGGAAGGAGAAAGATGAAGTCAGTCCCTGGCTCACATATGATAGCAATATTGGCCAAACCCATAGCAAGCTCAATAGCCTGGATTTAGCTAAGAAGGTCAGCCTTGCATCGATATTCTAGAGTGTGTGATTCAAACTGACGTGTCTGTGTAGCCTTCAGAATCTCTGAAGAACCTGAGGGCTGAAGCAGGCTACCAAAATAACCCCCATTAAGCGTGGCTTATTTTTAAGTGGAGAGAGCTCCTATAAAGTCCACCCTGTTTTCTTGCAGTTCAGAAGCCAAGTGTGAGTGAGTTCAGGGTCCCTTTAACCTGACTACCCAACTACAGCCAAGTCTCTTTCATAGTTTCTTTAACAGGTTTTATTTTCTTCTCTGTTCCGCAGTTTACCATCCCCTGGCATCCCCAGTTTTTGTTGTTTTTATTTTTGGTGTTTTTTTTTTACTTCTGACTTTGTGTCCTTTTATCTCTTGACCACATGTTAATTGGACTCTGTGCATCTGATTTGCCAATTTGTCTGGCCCACTTTGATTTCCAGATCATCAGCAAAGAATTGCATTTTGTATTCTCAAGGAATAGTCTCAATTGCCAGTAATTGCATTTATTTTCTGGGAAGAGATAATTTATTAAATATATACCAATCAAATTTAATTTGCATTTTCTTATAAAACTGTTACAGATATATCAAATCACAAAGGAGAGAAACAGCCTTTTAAAGGCTATTGTATAATTGTAACATAAAGACATGGCACTCCACACAATAGGAACAACTAAATAAAATTCATATTCATTGCTAAATTGAGGCATCTTAGATTATAAATACCTGTCAGGAAAATGACAAAAGGTATCTTATACTTATTTTGTATCACTGATCTAGGTCTTAGAGGTAAAATTAAGTTTCAATTATGAAAATAAAGCCCTGTACAATGAGATCCTGTATGTTCATGTGAGTAAGTTTTTCTAACAGTCAGTACAAAGCTGGAAAGATCACCCACTGGGCCGCCTTCGGAGTATTTCAGAGGGAGAGAGCAGTAGTCAAAGAGAAGGCATCATGATACATTCCGCATTTGAGAGAAAATAGGCTCTTATTTAGAAGACAGTGGTAAGAGCATTTGCTCCCAATACTAGCAGGGAACTGGGGGGTCACCTTCCCCTGGGAAGTGTCCTCAGTGTGGTTCCGTCTGCTGTACATTCCGACCAGGGAGGTCTGAGGAGATGAGAACACTCAGCTGGAGTTTGCACATTCGCGTGTCCTCTTTCAACACAGACAGATTTCTGACAAAAGGTGAAGAAAGGGAAAAGATGAAAGAAGAAACAGACCTACTAGTTTGTTCACTTCCAAGGTGAAAAGCCTGTACTAACCAAGATGTTCCACACTCAAAAAGTGGACAATTACAGACGTGTGATGGAAAGGCACCACAAATGATTTTTCTTCCTAAAACAAAATACTAAGAAAATATAAACCTACTCATCGCCGTTGAGTTAGAGCTGACTCATGGCTGAACTTCCACAGAGTTTCTGAAACTGTAAATTGCACCAGTGAATGTCCATCTTTCTCCCCAGGGATGCCTGGTAGATTAGAACTCCCAGAAAGGCAGCACAACTTCCTATGAACTACTCAGAAACCCCTTTAAGAAAATAGCAATGAAATCTAATTTTGAGAGAGAATCCAGTATTCTTTATTGGAATATTCATTATGACAGATTTTAAAAACTACAAATTTCCTAACCGCTTAATAGATTGAAACATTTATTAGCCTACTATTCCTCTGTATAGGATTACCATATATATATATATATAATCCTGCAACTAGATTCTTTTAACATTGAGAAAATATAGCAAATTGAACCTTTGAATCATTCCAATCTTATTTTTTTTTAACTGACTTAAAATTTAAGTGCTGTCTACAGACTGATGGTAACAGTTAAATGTCTTTTCTTTGGCATTTTCTTGATGTGTCTTTAAAGTTTCAAATTTGTTCTGTAGCTGTTACTGAAAATTGTATATTCTGGATGGGGAGGTGGGGGGGACAAGTGAAACCACACAGACAAAGCAAGATAAGAAGATGAGGTTAAAATGCTTGGCATAGTCCGTTGTAATTTTAAATTTCTTTTAATGCAATAAACAAGAACCTAAATTAACAACATTTTTCTCCTCTCTATAGAGTCTTAAATTAGTATCTTTAAAGAGTCTTAGTCAAAGATACCACATTTTTTTTGTTTACAATGTCTTATGCTTAATGCATTTCGCTACTCATTTACATTCAAAAAGAATTGTTCTATGGTGGGAGAAATTGTAATTCAGATGATAAACTTTTGAATTTCTTGTTTTTATAACACCTAAATTATGCATGCTTTTGTCAATACAATTCATCATAAAGTGATATGTAAGAAAGGATGCTTCAATATACAGCAGAGGGATCATGTGTTCTGTCCAATTTGATTATGTGAGGAACTTAACTTCCCTGGGGGGACATTTGCTAGTATCAACTTCATAGTTTACTATTAAAGTTCTGAATTCGGATGTTTTCACAGAAATTTTTTAACAATATGTATTTTTTACTTTTCTTATTCACCTTTATTCTAGAGACTGTTGATCAAGTATTGTTTTATTTTGTTTTTTAAAAAAATAATACAAGCCAATTTAGAGAGTTCAGGGTTGTTTAAATACGAGAAGATTGCATCTCATGGTAAACATATTGTGAAGCAGTGAATTATGTAACATGACCTTTTCAAACATGTTATTATTGTTGTTAGTGCGCTTGGGTAGGAATGGACTTGACTGAGCCTCTGATGAGTTTTCAGAGGCTGTACATCACGCAAGAGTGGATTGTTCCTCCTTTCTGGCACAGAGCAGCTCATGGATTAGAACCACTTGCTTTGGGATAGAAACCACTTGTCTTTGGTTGGCGCTGCATCTCCTTACCACAAGGTCACCAGAGCTCCCCCTTGCGGTCCTAGCCTTCTATTTTTCAATGTATTGGCATTCCAGCCTCTCTGTGTCTATGATGACATTCCAGCAGAATTGTCTGTTGTGTTGATGGTGGAGGATTAGGGTGATAAATACATTGAATCCCCACTCTCCTAGGTGTGACTCAAGTCCCCATACTTGTATCTCCATCTTGAGCTCCTATGGAATACAATGCTCTTGGAAGCCTCCATCCTTTTTCTCTGGACACAACTTCTAACTTGGCTAGCTGTTCCAAATGACCGCAGCCTACGCGGGCCCAACTTGTCCTGCACCATATTCTGCAGTCACATTTCTGTACTTGCAGTCACATTTCTGTACTTGCTACCCTAAAGGGCTGCTCTCTGCGGTTAACTGCCTTGTGAACAACCCTAATTTGGGGTTTACAAGCCCCCACAACCACAGGAGCCATTAAATAGCCAATTTATGAGTTTCTGTGAGACATTGGTGCAAACTGAGGAACTTACAAAGACATAGATGGCAGCAAGAGGGGTTGACAAGAGGAGGAATAGTAGATGTTAGGTGTGATGACGTTTTACATCATTGTGGAAAAACTGGACATCTGGCATTTTTTTTAACCTCTGCCTCAAAGGCACCAGTTATGTACTAAATCTTTTAAAAGAAGATCCTTGTGTACGTATGAATTGCCTAAAAAAAGAAAACAAATTAATTTTATTATGTTTGCTACTCATTGAAGGAGAAAGGAAAATATTGCTGTCTGGGTGTCAACCACAAGTTAATGGTTTCAAAGACCCATTTGAGTCTCTGAGAATAAGAACATTCAATTTTAGAACTCAATTTCTTTCCTAGGCCAGAGATTTTTAGAGCCTGAAAATCTGAAGAGTCCCAGAAAATTATTACATTGGAGATATTTAAGAGTTTTGATTTACTTAAGAAGGCCAGGATTTTCCAGGCATTTTAATGTAAAACCCATAGCTTCTGTAATTCACTCACTTGATAATCTATTAAACCTTTGTCAGTTTTAAGTAGTACTATTTGAACTGTCCGTTCTGGAAGGCCTCAGCTACAAACAGCAGAACCTACTCATTTAGTTTAAGGGATGTTTAATATTTTGCCAACTGCTTGGGAAAATTAAGATCTGGTTTGGAATTCTTAAAACCAGAAAACACATAGATACATACTAACATACCTCCCCACCACCACTTACACACACCAGCAAAGAATTCAGTGAAAAGTTTGAAATAGAACTTATGTATTTCACTCATAAACAAGTTGACAGACAATGAACTGTGGAAAGGCTCCAAACTACGTTAGTCTCCAGACTGACATCGTTGCTCTTCAGGACTTTGGAGTGGTCTCTGACAGCAGACTTTCCCATTGCAATTCATCTTCTGATCTTCTGGCTGCTGGTACCAAGAGTGCTGACTGTGGAGCCAAGCAAACTGAAGCTGTTAACAATCTCAAGTTTTCACCATCTATCATGATGCTGCCAGTTGGCCCCATGGTGAGAATCTATTCACCAACAATTTGAGCCAAAGAGAAGGAATTAGAAGATGCTATTAATGATATTGTTCAGTAATTTCCACATTTAGTTGCATCAACCCAAAAGTGTGCTTACAAGTTCAGCATTTGTGTGCATTTAAGTTTGAGTTCAAACCCAAGCCAAAAATTCCTTCCTGGTGCACAGAAATACCAAAAATCTGACCAACAGTCAAGCTAAAAGACAGCTTTCCTTAAAGTTGGTTTATTATTTTTTTTGGAAACAGATACAATAAAAAAAAAAAAGAGTCAACGATGTAGATTCCTTCTTGGATCCAAAATGACGTTCAATAGGGCTTTAACACATGTTTTTTAAAAAAAATTTATTGAGATTTTAATGAAAGTTTGTAGAGAACTTGGGTTTCAAATCCTTCATTGTTGCACTTTTTCCTCCCTGCTCTCCCTGCCTCCCCAAATTGTTTTTTTTTTCCTTTGGGAAAAAAGTTCTTTCACTGTTATACAGGTTCCCCCCACCCAGACCCCAAGACCACTTTACTATGCAGCTCTTATTCTGGTCTCTTGTCATACCGATAATACCTAATCATATATTCCTTTTATACAGTTCTCTCCCTCCTCTGTTTCAATGCCTTGTAGATTATTTATCCCCTCTTTTCTTAGTTTCACCCCAACCCTCATGTCAGTCCTGTTTTATAACAGTGGCATTATGCCGTATTTGTCTTTTTCTGTGACTGAGATATTTCACTCAGCATAATGTCCTACATGATCACCCATTGTGTATAATATTTCGTGAGTTCTTTGTTTTTCAGTGCTGCAGAATATTCCATTGTGTGAATATACCGCAGCTTCTCTAGCCATTCATTTGTTGATGGGCACTTGGGTTGTTTCCAATGCTTTCTGGCTCACACTATCTAGGTGATAAAAATAATAATAAAAAAATGTGACAAAGTGGGGAGAAGCCTGGAGCTGCCCAAAATGTAAATACCCAAATGAATAACCTCAGCCACAAGGAAGGAAAAATATTCTGAGCCAAACTAAGTTAGAGCTGACTTGGGAGAAGCTTGATAAGATGATGATCTTTGTTTTCTATTAAGTGCCTTCCAGTATGAGTCAATTTTTTAGGGCATTTGTAACGTTCCATACAATGTAAACCAAATATGTTTTTCTAAACATTTTTCCCCCGTTAGGTGTCTTGGATTGGAAAGATGTCCTGAACTATGCAGTCAACGGATGAAGAAGAGCTGAGGAGTGAAGGTATGTTGTGATGTAGTTCTTCTCTTTTTTATCTGCCTTCACTCTTTCTACTTTACTAGTAGAAAAAAAAATAAGAATTATGATAGCCTCATTCCAATCACTTTCCACGATTCAATCATTCTGCTGTCTTTAAAATACGATAAAGGACTTCCACTCTTTCAAATTCTAAAGTTATTTCTCTGAGGCTATTGAAAACATCAAAGCTCCATAGCAAAATAGATTATATTCTCTTCCTTTGACTCTTAAAATTAATCTCTATTCTCCAGAACACAAAGAATTTGTAATTATTTATCAGAATTTTGCAAATATTTCTTCTGTTAAACATTTCCTCCTTCCTTAGTATTCCAATGGATTTGTGGATATCTTCCAGTACCCATTGATGGCCCAGTGGGGAGGGAGTTGTATTACCACCCCAAAGGCAGATAGTTTGAATAATCTACCAACTAATTTGTGGGAGAATGGAGGGCAAATAACAACATCACATTAATTCTTCTGTAATCTATGAGTTTTTCTGCCAATCTAAAGGCAAATAGTTCAAATCCACCAGCTGAACCATGAAAGAAAGATGAGACATTAACTCCCATGGAATTTATAGCCTCAGAATAAGGCTGGAGGCTTGGCGATATGAGTTAATTCCAAATCTACAGCAATGAGTGAAGCAGCCTTTCTTTTAAGTATGGACCTTCACTCAGATATCCTCAAAACCAGTATTGAGTTCTTATCTTCCCACCACACTTTCCCCATCCCACATCTCTCTAACTAAAAAGCAGAAGACAGGGCAATTATTATTTAAGTTTGTTTCTTTCACTAGATTGTGGTTTGGAGACTCAAAAGATGCATCTTTATGTCTGCATGGCTAGCACAGTGACTATCATGGGGTCTTTGCAAAGAAAGCTTTTTTCTAGAAGAGACTAACTAGAAGGAAAGAACTGGTTGGGTTAAGTAAAGACATAGACAGAGGACTCTGGAAAATTCCAATATTCTAAAGCAAGATTGCCCCTAAACTGGATTATATCCATAAGGATATATAAATTGAGAAATGGTGGAGTGAGTGTGTGTGTAGACGTGGGATATCTGTAGTTCTTTCTTTAATATTTTCACATCTTCCCATGCACCATAGTCTTCAAGGAGTAAGAGACAAAACAGAAGTAATGAATTCTTCAAGAAATAGAACAATTATTTTCTGGGGAGATAGTTGATTTGAGTATAGCTTTTATTATTTTTTTCTGGTTCCTTTTTCTTTTTTTTTATTGAATTTCATTCTGCAAACCCTGATCAATGTCTTCTGGGGAGGGGACCCACTGATGACCCAAGTCTTCTGGAGCAGGAACTTTCATCCATCCTGTTTCAACCATTCCTTGCCCAACACCTGAATTTGTTTTTGTAACTGATACAAATCAATGCAAAGCACTTCTGTGACTAACTTTATGGAGCTAAAGCAATTTCAGATCTTGACACAATTGTTGTTCTTGTTGGTTTCTGTCAAATCCATTCTGACACCTCTATGTGAGTTGTAATCATCAGCCTTCCTGCTGTTAATTGAGCATATAAACATTTGCATTGTGTTTTAGAGTTTAAATGAAGAAGCCCTTTATTTGATTCAGCACTTGAAAACACTTGAAGGCAGAGGTCTATTGTGGAGCCCTAATATTTAGACTTTTGACATAGATTCAGATACCATTTTGAGTTCTTTCTGTACTTTTTTTTTATCAGAGCGGTGGGAAATCCGGGCAAGACCAAAGAATGTCAGTTTGCCCTCAGGAAGGGTGCAACTTGAAAGTAGATTACTATTTTCCTCCAGGTTTAAGGAGGTTAAATTTTCCCCTCAAGCTTGCATGGGGAAGTGAGGAATTTTCCTGGGTGTATCTTTAGTGATTTACTGAAAATAACTGATACATTTAAGTTAAAAGTTGGAGTCTTGGTATCTATGACTTGAGACCACTTGGCCTTAAGCTGTACTTCAATCACAACAGAGCCAAGTGGATGAAGCCCCAGAATCAACCCTTTACGTTTTTAATATCCAGTTCTGTTATTTTGCCACTCCTATCATCTTGCTTTCTCGTCCGTCTTAATCTTGGAAGCTCTTCCAGAAGCTGTTCACCATGGGTGATTCTTGTGGCATTTGACACACCAGTGGCATAGTTTTCAGCATCATGATAACCCACAAGTTATCTTAGTACAACAAACTGGCAGACAAGAGCTGTACTGGTTAGAATAATGTATTACCCAAATACAACAAACTGACAATTTAGTGTTGTATCTCTAATAGCAAATTCTGTTGCTAGGAGAGGTTATTCCTTAGAGAGGGACATTATGCTTGGAAAGGCAGAGGGTCAACCAAGAAGAGGAAAACCTTCAACAAGGTGGGTTGATACAGTGACTTCCACAATGGCCTCTACTGTGTCAAGAAGTGTGAAGATGGCACAAGATTGGACAAGGTTCCGATCTGTTGTTCATAGGGTCACAATGGATTGTACTCAACTTGGTAACACCTAACCACAATAATACAATATAGCTTGCAACAATATTGGGTTATTTCTGTTACCATACATAATCTTATTTGTCTTAAATTTTTGTCTCATAAATGAAAGCTATGGCCCTGGTTCTTTGGACTCATTTGGCAACATGCTGATAGTTCTCTTCATTCTGAAATCATTGTTTATGTATTAGTGGCAAGAAGCTATGCTGCAGTCCCGCAGGCATATGGTTCAAAAACAACAGCTGCTTTGAGGGACAAAGATGGACAATCTTTCTCCATGTGATTAACTGCCTCTGAAAATCTACTGGAGGGTCAGCTATGAGTCAACTTGATGGTAAACAACAACAGAATAAAATTTTTTTATAGAATATGGGTATCTGAATTCCCCTCCACAACAAATCATCCAGGTCATTTAATGAATAATTCTAATTTCATTGTTGCTAATATGAGACAATTACATCTAGATTGAAAATATATCCATATTTTTATATGAAATTTGCAATTAGCTTCTTGCCACCTTCCTGATACCCATAATCAGCTGTCAAAGTGAATTTTTAAAGATTTTACTCTATGGTGACATCCTTTTGTTCATCCTTCTATTCACTTTCTAACTGCTCCAATTTCAGGCTCCTTTTCTTGGTCTTGAAAGCGCTCTGGGGACATAGGACCTAGGAACCTGTGCTACGACCCCAAAATGACTTAATATAGGTGGTTTCAACACACAAGCTGTTTTGAGGAGGTGAAATGGGCAATGTCTTCATGTCATTTACAGCCTCAGCAATTCAATGTAGGTTCAGCTGTAAGTCTGTTCCCACTTAATGGCAATGAGGGGTTTGGGGTTGTGTTTTTTTTTTTAACATATTTTCCCGTGGTCTACAGATCATCCCTGTTCTGGCATAGGGGAGCTGTTCTGACCTTGTAACCATAATTCTTAGCTTATCCTATCATATAGACTTCCTGATTTCACCTTTGATATGCCAAGCATACTCCTGTTAAACTTCCATTTCACTCTGCCTGGAAAACTCTTAATCTAGATAATCTGGAAGGGATGTGCCCTTACTTCGTTCAGATTATAAACTGATAACACTTTGTCATAGAGGTGACTTGTCTTTCAGGCTAAGCTATTTAAAGGAGAATTCTATCATTTTGTAAGGGAGCTCTGGTGGCCTAGTGGTAAGAAGCTGCACAGCAGTTTGAAATGCACACGGTTCAAATCCACCAACTGCTCTGTGAGAGAGGGATGGACCATCTCCTTCCATGCAATTAACAGCCCCTGAAAATCTACCAGAGGGTCAGCTATGAAGGATGGGCAATCTTGTCTCGTGTAAACCTCTGTAAAGCTGCGTGATGGTCAGTTCAGTTGGTAACAATACCAATCACATTGTACGTCCTTTTTATGCTTTGTTTTTTATCCAGGCATTTTTTATTTATTTGGTTACCTACTCCTAACACAACAGCATGAGATCTTAGAACTTGACTCTTATTTTACACATATTCTCTGTGCATTAAATGATTGTGCCTTTATGGTGATTAAATAAAATAATAATTTTAAATCTTAGCCTGATAATTGTTTTTCTCTGGTTTTGTTTGATTTTTGTTAAGTAGAGATCTGTACCATGCATAGTTTGTGAGCAAACCCATGCTGCTTTATGTGTTGATAAAGTTTTGTGGGACAATAACCACATCTAAAAGTTCATATTGTATTTGTGGCCATCTTTCTGTTATATGGACTAATATCAACAGTTGTAACAGAAACCACATAAGCTACAGAACCTAATATATTTACTACTTGACATTTTACAAGTAGTGAAATGAATAGAAGACTTGAATAGGATAAACAAATCAGAAGAGTGGGGCAGAAAATGAACGGATTTTAGGCTTATTTGGATGATGGTTGAGTCTGTTTCAAGTTGGAGCCTCATATAATTCTTGGTTCTAAGTGAACAGAATTGCAAATGATAATTAAAGATGTGAGTTGCCTCTTGCACATCTTATAATGGGATACTTGGCACTGTAGCTTTAGTAGTGCTAAGAAGTTGTGTTGCCAACCCAAAGGTACACGGTTCAAGTGCACAAGCTCCTCTGTGATAAAAGGCTGTCTCCTCCAGTTCTATTTACTGCCTCTGAAAACCTGTGGAGAATTAGCTGTGGGTCAGTTTTGACTTAATGGTTCATAACAACAAGGCCCAGAAGTTAAAGATTTGCCAAATGTGCTACATTAGGCTGGAAATAGAAATGAGGCCTGCTCCAACAACATCTCTTTATTTTGGCCCATTTATTTATTTATTTATTTATTTATTTTATCCTGAGTTATATATCTGGTACTAGTGACAGCAAAAAAAAAAAAAAAAATAAGCTATTTCAGCACTTTTCATAAAAGTTGATTAAAGCTTGCAGGGCTGCTATTATCAAAATGTTTGCTGGCAATTCTCTTCTCAATTAGTAAAATGGATATTTTAAAGGGAAGCTTAATTTCTAAATGCTTTCTTTGATGAGTGAATGTTCATTTGTGGTTGAGTAAATGTGGAAATGTTTGTGTCTTCCTGAGAGATTCTATTCACCAGAACATTACACAGGCATTTATCTATACAGATTTAGGTTTGAGTGCTTCTTGTTAGCCCTCATCAAAAGAACACAGATTGCTCTTTCCATCTACCTGAGTGGCGGGAAAGCAGCGTTGCTATGTAAAAGCTACATATTTTGCTTTAAAAGGATTATTGGGAGAAGAGTCAGGAATTTAGATTTCATATCTGAGTCATTTTAGACTGCTGTCAATTTTAATTTCTTTTAAAATATATA